>NC_064849.1:98765499-99065499 GCF_024139225.1 Suncus etruscus | reverse complement strand
TGTTTAGATATGCTACATCCTCTTCCTTCAACCGTGGAAGATTATAAGAGTCCAAGAATTTATCCATTTCTTCCAGGTTCTCATTTTTAGTGGCGTAGAGTTTTTCAAAGTAGTTTCTGATTACCCTTTGAATCTCTCTCATGTCAGTAGTGATCTCTCCTTTTTCATTCCTAATACGAGTTATCAAGTTTCTCTCTCTCTCTTTCTTTGTTAGGTTTGCCAGTGGTCTATCAATCTTGTTTATTTTTTCAAAGAACCAACTTCTGCTTTCGTTGATCTTTCGGATTGTTTTTTGGGTTTCCACTTCGTTGATTTCTGCTCTCAGCTTTGTTATTTCCTTCTGTCTTCCTATTTTTGGGTCCTTTTGTTGAGCATTTTCTAGTTCTATTAGCTGTGTCATTAGGCTACTCAGGTAAGCTCCTTCTTCCTTCCTGATGTGTGCTTGCAAAGCTATAAATTTTCCTCTCAGTACTGATTTTGCTGTGCCCCATAAGTTCTGATAGTTTGTGTCTTTATTGTCATTTGTTTCCAGGAACCTTTTGATTTCCTCCTTGATTTCATCTCGGACCCACTGGTTATTGAGTATGAGGCTGTTTAACTTCCAGGTGTTAAGGTTTTTCTTCTGAGTCCCTTTGGAATTCACAAATAATTTCAGAGCCTTGTGGTCAGCAAGGCAGTCTGCAAAATTTCTATCCTCTTGATCTTATGGAGGTATGTTTTATGTGCCAGCATGTAGTCTATCCTGGAGAATATCCCATGTACATTGGAGAAGAATGTGTATCCAGGTTTCTGGGGGTGGAGTGTCCTATATATATCCACTAAGCCTCTTTCTTCCATTTCTCTCCTCAGGTCTAGTATATTCTTGTTTTGTTTCAGTCTGGTTGACCTATTCAGTGTTGACAAAGCCGTGTTAAAGTCCCCCACAATTATTGTGTTGTTATTGATATTATTTTTCAGATTTGTCAACAGTTGTATTAAATATTTTGCTGGCCCCTCATTCGGTGCATATATGTTTAGGAGAGTTATTTCTTCCTGCTCTACATACCCCTTGATTAATATAAAATGTCCATCTTTGTCCCTTACAACCTTCCTGAGTATAAAGTTTGCATTATCTGATATTAGTATGGCCACTCCAGCTTTTTTTTCGGTGTTGTTTGCTTGGATAATTTTTCTCCAGCCTTTTATTTTGAGTCTATGTTTGTTCTGACTATTCAGGTGCGTTTCCTGTAGGCAGCAGAAGGTTGGATTGAGTTTTTTGATCCATTTAGCCACTCTGTGTCTCTTAACTGGTGCATTTAGTCCATTGACGTTGAGAGAAAGAATTGTCCTGGGATTTAACGCCATCTTTATTTCAAAATTTGGTGTGTCTTTTGGGTAGTCTTATCTTAGATTAGGTCTTTCAGTTTTTCTCTTAAGACTGGTTTTGTGTCTGTGAAGTTTCTGAGCTGTTTTTTGTCTGTGAAACCATGTATTCTTCCGTCAAACCGGAAAGTGAGTTTTGCTGGGTATAGTATTCTGGGTGAAGCATTCATTTCATTCAGTCTTGTCACAATATCCCACCACTGCCTTCTGGCATTGAGTGTTTCTGGTGACAGGTCTGCTGTAAATCTCAGGGAAGCTTGCTTGAATGTAATTTCCCCTTTTGATCTTGCTGTTTTCAGAATTCTGTCTCTATCTGTGGGATTTGTCATTGTGACTAGGATGTGTCTTGGGGTGTTTTTCCTGGGGTCTCTTTTGGTTGGTACTCTTCGAGCATGTAGGATTTGATCACCTATATTCTTTAGCTCTGGAAGTTTCTCTTTAATGATGTTCTTGACCATTGATTCTTTCTGGGAATTTTCTTCCTGGGTCTCTGGGACTCCAATGATTCTTAAGTTGTTTCTGTTGATCTTATCATAGACTTCTATTTTCGTCTGTTCCCATTCTTTGACTAATTTTTCCATTGTCTGCTCATTTGCTTTAAGTTTTTTGTCCAATCTCTCCTGCTGTATGGAATTGTTATGTATCTCATCTTCCACAGCACCAAGTCTATTCTCAGCTTCTGATACCCTGTCCCAGAGCTTATCCATTTTGTCATTCACTTCATTTACTGACTTTTTCAGGCCTGTTAATTGATATGTTATTTCAGTTTGGAGTTTTGTGATTTCTGTCTTCATATTTTCTTGGTTCTTATTAGTGTTCTGTTCAACTCGATTCATGGTTTCTTTGAGTTCTTTGAACATATTCCATATTGCTAGTCTAAAGTCCTAATCTGAGAGGTTGATTATTTGGTTGGCCATTATCTGGTCATCAGAATTGTCCTCTTCATTCTCTATGTCTGATGCTGGCCTGCGTTGTTTCCCCATTGTCACACTTGTATTTTGGGTTTTTCTACGTGTTGTGGTGGTATTCATTGGCTATATGATGTGGGCAGCACACTTCTCTGGCTCCGCCCTTTCTGGATGGGCTGACTTGTCTCTAGGGGAGGGGAGTCCTCCGTGGGTGAAGCCTTACACTGGATCAAATCTGAGGCCCAAGCATTCAACGGAGAAGACAGTCCGAGGAGGAATGCTTGCTTCTGTGTTATAGCTCAGTTCTTAATGTGATTTTTTCTTCTTGTTGCGATGGTGTTCTTTTCTTAGAAAGAACGCACGGCCACGTAGCGAAGCGGAGCGGCCGTGCTCTGCTGGAGCCTCTTTTGCCCCACTCCCAAGAGTTTCACGCAAGAGGACAGTAATTTTTTTTAATAAATAGCAAGAAATTCTAAATGGAGCAAGGAAAGCCTCTTTAACAAGTGATGTGCAAAAAAGCGAACTCAGACCCCCAGCTAACACCATGTACAAGGGTAAAATCCAAATGGATTAAAGACCTTGGTATCAGATTTGAAATCATAAGGTATATAGAACAACATGTAGGTAAAACACTTCATGACATTCAGACTAAAGGAATCTTTAAGGAGGAAACAGCACTCTCCAAACAAGTGGAAACAGAGATAAACAGATGGGACTATATTAAGCTGAGAAGCTTCTGCACCTCAAAGGAGATAGTGTCCAGAATACAAAAGCCACCCACGAGTGGGAGAAATTATTCATCCAATACCCATCAGGTAAAGGACTAATATCCAAAATATACAAGGTACTGACAAAACTTAAGAAAAAAACATCTAACCCCTCAAAAAATGGGGAGAAGAAATGAACAGACACTTTGTAAAAGAAGAAATGCAAATGGCCAAAAGGCACATCACTATTCATCAGGGAGATGCTAATCAAAACAACTATGAGGTACCATTGCATGCCACTGAGACTGGCACACATCACAAAGAGGAAAAACAAGCAATGCTGGAGGGGATGTGGAGAAAAAGGAATTATCTTTTACTGCTGGTGGGAATGCCATTTAGTCCAACCTTTATTGAAAGTGATATTTAGATTCCTCCAAAAACTGGAAATTGAGCTCCCATATGATCCAGCTATACCACTCCTAGGAATATACCCTAAAACACAAAAATACAATACAAAAATCCCTTCCTTACACCTATATTCATTGCAGCACTATTTAGCATAGTTAGACTTTGGAAACAACCAAGATGCCCTTCAACAGATGGATTGCTAAAGAAACAGTGGTACATATACACAATGGAATATTATGCAGCCATCAGGAGAGATGAAGTCATAAAATTTTCCTATATATGGATGTACCTGGAATCTATTATGCTGAGTGAAATAAGTCAGAGAAAGATGCAGAATGGTCTCACTCATCTATGGGTTTAAAAAAAATGAAAAACATTCTTGCAATAATTTTCAGAGACAAAAGAGATGAGGGCTGAAAGATGCAGCTCATGACATGAAGCTCACCACAAAGAGTGATGAGTGCTGTTAAAGAAATAACTACTTTGAGAACTATTCTAACAATGTGAATGAATGAGGGAAATAGAAAGCCTGCCTTGAGTACAGGTGTGGGTGGGGTGGGGAGGAGGGAGATTTTGGACATTGGTGGTGGGAATGTTGCTGGTGAAGGGGGGTGTTCTTTACATGACTGCAATCATACAATTACAATTATATTTTTAATCAGTGTTTAAATAAAGATTAAAAATATATATATATTTGGATGTTATATCCGAAACCATGTAACACTTAAATAAAAACCTAGGCAACACAATGCATAATACTGGCTTCAGTGATATCTGTGGGGAAATGACTCCAAACTGAACAGAAAAGAAACAACAATTAACAAATGGGATGAAAATTATAAATGTTCACATTAAAATAATATTAAAACAAAAACTATTTTTACTAAATGAAGAAAATATTAATATATCATAAACAAAGATCCATTTCAAAAAATAGAAAAAAAATAAAAATCAAGAACACAAAAATAAACACCCTATCAAAACATGTGCAAAAACTGGTTGATATCTCACCAAAAAACAGACAACTGGGATGTGAAAAAATGTACATTGCCACTTATAAGTGAAATTAAACTATACTGAGATGTCATCCATATATATTATATAAAGACATATATTAAAACAAAACAAAACAAGTATTGAAGGAATATGATCTCTCATATACTGCTGGTGAGAAAGTAAATACGCCCAACCTTTATGGAAAATAGTATGGCTATTTCTAAAAATATTAAATTTGTAGTAAGATCCAGGAAGTCTTATCCTAGCTGTCTGCCTGAGGAATACAAAAATATGACTTCAAAAAGATGTGTACACTCTGAGGCTTAAAGCCATGCACTGGAATCTACTAGGGACCAACAGCAGAGAGGACAAAGATAATGTGGTATATACACACAATAAAATGTTACTCATCTATATAATATAAGATAAATAGTACTTTTTGTGACAACATGATGAGATTTCAAGGGGTCACGCTAAGCAAAATAAGTCAAAAGGATAAAGACAAGTATTGGATAATTTCACTCAGAATAAAAGCAATGGAACAAACAAACCCAAACAAAAACAATCTATGAATTCTGGTTGTAAAACTGAGGTTATCAGAAAAAGAAGGGGTTAAGTGGGTATAGGAAGTCCAAGGATGATGGTGAAGAGATATTGGTCCTCTGATGTTAGTAACATATATTTGAAGAAGTGTGAAACTATAAAATTTATGCAATTTTAAAATGAAAACAGACAAATATACTTTTTTGTATGTGTAGAAATTGGTAAAGTGTTCTCAAAATCCAGATAGTAACTTAAAGGTAACAAATGAGCCACTAATGGGAAAAATATTAAGACTCATTTATAAATTTAAAATGTACAACAAAGCTATAATAATTTAAGCAGTGTGGTCTTGACGTAAGGATAGACATATTACCAAACTAACAATGGGAAAGCAGGCTTTCATTAACGATCTTGTGATAGGTGCTAGAAGAGAGTACAGCAGGCAGGGCTCTTTTGCTTGCATGTGGCAGACTCAGATTTGATTCACAGGACCCCGCATAATCTTCTGAGAAAGATCCCTTAGCACCAGGAAAGATCCCTGAACAAAGAGCCAGGAAGAAGCCTTAACTATGACTGGTGTAGCCCAAAAAACAAAAACAAGCCTACAAAGAAAGGAATGGTATTGAGGCAATTGGACATCAGTAAGTACATGAATGAATGGAATCCACTCTCACAATATGCATACAAATTAATTCTAGAGGAGAGAGAGAGAGAGAGAGAGAGAGAGAGAGAGAGAGAGAGAGAGAGAGAGAGAGAGAGAGAGAGAGAGAGTACAGTGGCCATGGTGCTTGCCTTATATCCTTATATGCATTGACTCCTGTCTGATCTGTGAACTCCATTTGGTCTTCTGAGCCCAGTGAGGAGGTGGTCCCTGAGAACAGAACAGGAATGGGAAGTCCCAAAATTTTTTTTAAAGTTAACTATATAAAATAGATATTAGATCTAAATGTAAGTTTTAAAAGCATAGAACCCTTAAAGTAAGCTTTTGAGTAAATATCTATAACCTTGAATTAGGAAATGATTTCTTAAATGATACAAAATCACAAATGTAAAAAGTACCTCATCATTAGTATCAGAACCTTCTGCATTCAAAAGACATGGCAGAGGAGGTTAAAAGTTAACGGGATATAAGGAATTATTTATCATACATTTGTTGTCCCTCAATATCCACAGAGAATTGGCTCCAGGATCCAATAATATAAACATTGATAAATATTCAACCCCCTTATTAGTGGTGATTTGTTATATATTTTCATGTAACTTATGATATTCTATGTACTTCAAATAATCTCTAGATTGCTTCTGGTAGCTAATTAATAGAAAACTATAAATGGTTGTTATACTGCACTATTTATAAAATAAAATTGTACATTATAAATTTAAGAACATAATATGAATTGTATATGTATGTGGGGCAACTATATGTTAAAATATATACATAATTGGGCCAGAGTGATAGCACAGTCATAGAGAATTTGCCTTGCATTTGTCTGTCTCGGGACACAACAGGGTTTGATTCCTGTCAATCCATATGGTTTCCGGAGCCTGCCAAGAGAAATTTCTGAGTGCAGAGCCAGGAGAAACCCCTGAGTGGTGCCAGGTGTGACCCCAAAATAAAAAAACAAAAAAAAAAACAAAAAATAGCACACATATACATAATAAAGGAACTTCTCAATGGTAACACAAATTAATTAAAATGGAATTGACTAACATTAATCTAAAAAAGATATATAAATGGGCAATGTGCACATGTAATATTACTTGATATTGTTAGCCCTCAGGAAAATGAAAATCAAAACTACAATAAGTATCTTTTAACCTTCTCTAGGATGATTACAACTTTTAAGAGAGGCAAAGCAAATGCTGATAAGGATGCACTGAAAGTGGAATTTTCATATACACTGTGGAAAACATCAAGAAGTTTTCCATGTGTTTCTACCTACAAGAAAAATTCCTGCTTGGGATAAAAGCACAGGTTAAAACCAGGGCACAGAGATGATGGATCCTGACACTTTCACCCCCAAATGCACCCACAATATAATAAAGCACCATTTCTTTTTGCAAGGCACACTAAAAACGGGGAAATTTTTACATATAGAAACAAGCTCCTATCTATTAGGGATGAAAACTCATACATTTTACAATACAGGGGCTCCTCCCAACTTGAACATATGTCATGTGGTCCTAACTTAGACTCCATGTGAATAGACAGAGACCATCCAACCTCAAACCCTACTCAGACATAGATCTAACATGGTTCTCTGCAACAGCACCTGGAACCAAACTCCCTCTGGGACATTCTTGATACTGCTCAGACACTAATATGTGCCAGTTTTGATATGACATCCTGACAATAAGGAAATGTCAACAACTAGGTCTAAGAGCAGGTTGTCTTACCTCACTACCTAACAATAAGATGAAATCAGAAGACATGTCATCCTTTGATCTGTGCAAAAGCCAAGATCGCTAACTACAGAAGACTGACTGTGACAACCATGACTGGGCAGAACTTATTCTGGGAGCAATAAAAACGACCCTAGTCTAGGCGTTGGGACTCTACAACCTGTACAACAACCAAGATCTCTAATCCCAGAGGTCTAGCTGAGACAACTGCAACTGAGCAGAACTTCTGGAAACATAATGAAAAACTTTATCCGAGGCTCCATACGAGGATAGGTGCAAAAATCAAGACCTAACACCTTCCATAGTGTAAGCATTGAAAGCACAACCCTAAGAACATTCAATAATGAAACTCAGTGACAAAATATCACTTGTTATATAATCCACTTATATGAAAAGTCCAGATTGTCAGTAAAAAGCACAGGCTATCCTCAGAGCAGAAATAACAAAATGGTAGCTATGATACATTACATAAAATGAACTCAATAGAAAACCTGAAATTTAAATCATTATCATCAGCAACAACATAACCTCAAAAGATAGCAGTAGAGTAACAGTAGTTGAGGAACATTGGTGAGCTCCAAAGTGAGACACATGAAACTGCTAGAAAATAACAAAAGATGGAAAAATGTCTAAAATGAAGTAAGCAGAACACCAGAGAGCTATGGTATAAGTTCAAGAGGAACAATAAAAGAATCAATGGAAACTCTGAATCGGAAGGCAAATATGATAAAGGACCACTAGTCAAAGAACTCATAGATAAATATTTCCCAGAGTTGAAGAGTGCATGAACCCAGATCCAAAATGTCTGAATCCCAGTAAAAACAGACCCAAGTGGCAAAGGGCCAAGATCCATTGTAATCAGAATGACAAAAACCAAAGACAGACTAGTGAAAGCAGGAAGATCAAAGAAGGAACTCTCACACAAAGGAGTTCTCAGAAGACACACAGGATATCTACCAAGAGAGTCTCTATAGGCCAGAAGACAATATTGGGATAATGTTAAAAACACAAAAATCCAAAGGAAATGAACAGTTCACCAACTGTTTTAGCTAGATTATTATTCATATCTTAAGGAATAATGCAAAGCTTCATGAACAAACAATATCTAAAATAGTTCATGGTCCTGAAACCTGTTTTGCAAGAAACATTAAAAAGGCTCTTTAAAAGTCAAGACAAATTTCTTAACTTTTCACAATTATGCAATGGCATTCAAATAAATGTTAAGGTTTCCCCTACTAGATTAAAGGAGGTCATTTTATTCCTAGCTTGCTAGTTATTATCATTAGTTAATACAACTAATCATCATAATTTACGTATTCATTATTTATATTAAAATTATTATTTAAATAATAAACTAATATTTTATTTATTTTGACTATTCACTATAAGTTTGACTATTCACTATATGTTCATTCTGGTGTTTTAAAAATATTTTTGATGATATTTTTTACATGTACAGACATTTTTCCTTTTACATATTAGTGTATATATACAAAATATTATAAGAAAACCAACATTATCTTTTAGGATAAAGCACACATTTATATTTTTAAAGGCTTAAAATTCTCATCTTGTAAAATGGGTTATTTATAGGATTTATCTATTTATGTAAAATTTATTAGAATTCAGTTATACATAATATTATTTAAAATATCATTATCTATAAAAGAAATTGAACTTTTTCTGAAAATAAACACTTCAAAAATATTTTTTACAATAACTTGAAATAATGTCAACTTATCACTGATTTAAAATTTAGTGGAATTTCAGAACTTCATCTATATGTGTGAAGTTATGAAAATTTCCACTATCAAAAAATAATCTCTTGTGTGGAATATATATATGTATACATATATATATATATAAAGATATATAAAGGAGACAACAAAGAGCCAAACATATCAGATTAGAACAGTTTTTCTATAGAATCAAGCTTATGGAGACTGTTATGAAGGATTTTTAGGACAATGCAGAGGAAAGCAGATACTCTAGTATACTGGTATATGGTATACTAGTATATGGTGTGGAACTATGTATGCATGAAGTCATAATTAATAGTATTATAATTCATGGTTTATTGATGAAAATGGGGAAAAGCACATAAATATAAACCATAACTTAGTAAAGCTGCAGAAAATTAAATATCTAGTTATAGAAATAGTTATTTCTATAACTGCACTCACCACTCTTTGTGGTGAGCTTCATGAAGTGAGCTGGAAGTCACAGCCCTCCTCTCTCTGAGGATTGCTGCAAAAATGACTTTTATTTTTCTTAAAACCCATAGATGAGTGAGACTATTCTGCATCTCTTTCTCTCCCTCTGACTTATTTCACTCAGCATGATAGATTTCAAGTACATCCATGTATAGGAAAATTTCATGACTTTATATCTCCTGATGGCTGCATAATATTCCTTTCTAGACCCTTATTTGGTTGAATTTGATGATAGCACTGTCTCTCCCAGCTCTACATCTTTATGCTCAAAATAGTTCCAGAGCCAAAACTTTCTCTTCCTGGTTCTTCACTTCTTTGGCCTTGTAACTGTCAGTCATCTTGCTCTCTGGTAGCACTATATTAAGATAGTTTTCTTGCTTGAAAATAGAACTTGGTTTTTGAGCTGTTTGATTTTTTTTGTGTGTGCTAGCACACTGACTCATTGTCAGTGTCATAACTGTTCCAGTGTACTAACATAGCATTTTCTTTTGCTTTCAAATGTCTTTCTAAGCCTGTGGATTATAAATTGCATGCATCCCTTAAAAATATGAGCAGAATTTAGGTTTGGTAGCTGTTTTGTCATTTTTATAGTTTCAGTGGTTTTAGAGTTGTTGATAAATGCATACAGGTGACTTTCTTATCAAAGTAGGACTCTTGTCATGTTTTTTAAAGTTTATTTACTGTTTGTGTGTAAACCTCCTGATTTGGAGTTTGGTTTAAGCTAATTTTTATGCTCACATAAATCTATTTCACATGGTTTAGTAGCTCTGCAACTTAAAAATAGCTTCAAAGAAGACAATGGTTTCCAATAAAAATGTAAAAAATAGAGCAACAAAAAGAAAAAACTAAATCTATTGCACACAGGAAACCTTTAAAGCAGTCTACTTTCTTTTTCTTTTTTTAAATTAATATCTTTATTTAAACACCTTGATTACAAGTACGATTGTAGTTGGGTTTCAGTCATGCAAAAAACACCCCTCTTCATCAATGCAACATTCCCATCACCAATGTCCCAAAGCTGCCTTCTCTTCGCCCCACCCCTACCTGCACTCTTCCCTCATTCATTCACATTGTTATGATAGCCCTCAGTATAGTTATTTCTCTATCTGTACTCATCTCTCTTTTTGGTGAGCTTCGTGTTGTGAACTGGACCTTCCAGCCCTCCTCTCTTTTGTCTCTGGGAATTATTGTAAAAAATGTCTTTTATTTTTCTTAAAATTCATAGATGAGGGAGACTATTTGAAGAAGTCTACTTTCTAAGTGAAGCACAAATACATTTGCTTCATTTAGTAAGGAGCTTTGCCTGGGGACTTATGGTATTTGGTCTACAAATCTGTAAGCAAAAATCTTTATTCCTGGAAAGAAGAAAAAAAAACACTAAAAATAGTAAACAAAGCATTTCATTTAATTTCCTCTAAATGTTCCAAATTAAATGCAAATTTCTGTCTTAAGAATGAAGAGATAGAAATATCATTTGCATTTAATATAAAGCCCATTTAGACCACAGGAAGGGGGCAAGGATTAAAGTAAAATCTGAAGTTTTATCTATCTGTGCACTATCTTACAAAGGCCAGGATTCTGGCTGAGTATTTTGAAAACTGGATTAGAATTACCATATCTTGTATGCAGTAGAAATTTGCTTTCTCTCTAGTATAACAGGTTTTGTTCATAGCACATTTTTATTTAATGAAACTTAGTTATATATTCTTCATATTCCCTAATCTAAAGTCCTGACTCTTCTAAACAAGGTCTCCCAACCTATTTGAGGAACTAACTTCCCTTTTCAAAAAAATTACTTTGAGTACCATCAGCCCTTGATAGACCACAAAGAGAAAAATCAATTTTTGTAGGTTCTTAGCAGTTAGACTTTAATACTGGTTTGGGAATCAAGACACCTTGATTCCATGCTGGCTTGTCAGTGCTCATCCCAGTAAACTGCAGAAGTTAAAGCAACAGGACAACCAGTGGGGACAGATACTGGATGGTGCGCTCTTGATTTTGCTTTTTAATTCAAAGTTAGCTCACAGCAAAGTGACTTGATATGTTGCTTAACTTCCCAATGTGTATGTGATCTCCTTCCTAAGTTGCAGATGAATATCTCCACTTGTCTTGATGTGGCTGTGGGAGGCATGCAAAAATTCTTAGGTGGAATAGAAGCTACCACAGAAACTCTGCTTAAAAATACTCTTTTTCTCTATTGTTGTCTTAAAAGGAGAAAAATGGGCAACTTTGAGAAATAATTACTCTAAAGCACTGATGTTGACTACCATCTAATGAGAAAGAGTCCAAATGAAATTTTGCAATAGATTAATCCCCTCAACCAACAATTCTGAACTTTTCCTATGTCCTCATTCTATTAGTTCCTGAGAAAAACAAAGGTCATGAAAGATGTATTTAGATTAATAGAAACAGACATCAAAATTGTCTACATCGGGCTGGAGTGGTAGTTCAATGGGCAGGGTACTTGCCTTGCATATGGAAGACCAGGGTTTGATCCGTGGCACCCAGGTGGTCCCTTAGCACCATCAGGAGTGATCCATAAGCACAGAGCCAAGAGTAATCTATGAACAAGGATAAGTCTTGAATAAGGATTGCTTTTGTGTGTAGCCCAAAAACACCCCCCCCAAATATTTTCTTCAGTGTGTCTTGGCAATTCTTTTTTAAATTAGGTTGATTTACTTAAGACTTTGTCTTTCTATGCTACTACTTAGAAAACTCTTACTTGGGAGTGTCCTAAGTGGGATGTATAGATTTCTATGATATAGTATAAAATCCTAGTGTGTTATGACAGAATATATAGAAACTATGACACAAATGATAGTAAAATGTTATTAGAATTTTAGGCATTAAAATTATTGATAATAGTCAAGCTGGTAAGGTCTATTACTTGTTGAGTCATAGAACTCCTAGAGAAACTTAGCTGGACCAACATGTTTCTTATATCTTTCTTTTGCTAGAAAATGAATAAAACTTCAATACTAGACTTTAGAATTGCCTAAAGTCTAACAGCATATGCTACAGTTTTATTCTATATGCTTATATATCTTATATACTTGGATATGAAAGGATCTAGTCATTTAAATGTGGTGTCTACACATTTTTTAATCCAATGTTGCTAGCATGTGACTTACAATTTACAGTAATTATAGGGAAAAAAGTCAACAAAGTATTAAAATCAGGTCTGATATAAAAGCTCTGTCACATCTATGGTGCAAGGAGACACAGAGTCAACTAACTTACTGGTGAAGCAGGGATGTAATTCCACTCGTCTTTGTGCTCCACTCAGATTCTCTTAGCACTCTTCTTTCCTTACACAGATGCAATCCTGAAGATTCCTCTTTGCATGAAAAACTCCAGAAATTTTTTAAATTTTTTATAAGTTAATCATTTTACAAATGTTAAATCATTTATGTCAGGAATAGTCTAAGTCCAGGTTATAGAGACAGGAACTTTGTAGAACTTTCATTTTCAAGAAAGGAGTCAGCTATAGCAAAAAATAGGCAATATTCCAGATGGGTTAAACACTATGGAGAACAAGGTCCAATGTAGTAGATAGGAAAAAAATAGGGGGTGAGAAAGGGAGAGATCAGGGTAGAAAGTATATAGGAAATGAGGTGTAAGGAGCCATGAGGGGGCTGCTTTCATTGGTCTTGTCCGAAGACTGCCTCATCTTTGGAATTCTTCATTTCTCTTGGCCTCTTTCCCTGAAGCCAGACTCTATTCTCTGGAAATCCCAAGGCACAATCCAGCCAGAAGGGATACAGATAATCTAATGCAATTGGACAAAGTCATTCCATTCATAACACAGGTTAAAAGTGTGGATTCTTCTTTTAGGAGAAAATAAAATTAGATTCCAGAGAGAGAGGGATAAAATAATTCAGGCTGGTTTGATTTTTCTACTCTACTTTGAAGTATAATATTATAAAAATATATAATTATATAAGGAGCAGGAAGTGCCATAAGATGGATGGCTGGCACTGGCATCAAATGTGTTAACAAGTATTTGATAGTTTATGGGCTAGAGAGATAATACAGTGGGTAGGGTATTGCCTGGTATGCAGCCAGCCAGGATTTGATCCTCTGCATCCCACATGGTCTCTGAATATTACCAAGAGTTATTTCTGAGTACAGAGCCAGGAGTAATCCCAGAGCATTGCTGGGTGTGAAAAAAAAACAAACAAAAAATTAAAAAAGAATTTAACAATTTAACTTTGTTAATTTGGCATTGTTTTACTAAGCTGTTAGCACAGGATCACGAAAAATAAAAACTGCACTCTTTGATATATGTATATATATGTATCTTATATATAACATATATTTGAATATATGTGTGTGAGCATTTAAATAGAGCAAGACCAGGCATAATCCTGCTTGAACAGAAAACTAAATTAGGCTTTGCTTTTATAAATGTGCATGTCTGTAGTTTAGCACAGCAACATTACTAAGAATTAGTCATTAGCTGGAAGTATTGGATCAGAAGCAAATGGAATCTAGTTAACTTTAGCTTCCATGAATTCATTTAGTCTCCTTATTAAATTTTATATGCAATGTTCTCACAATCAAACAAAATAAAAGATGGCTCTAGGCTATCATGTCAGACTTTAATCATTTTAGAGAAACAAAGTACAGTGTTTGAGATGTCATCCGCTGGGCAACACCTGAGTGGGCATATCAAAAGGAAGATTGGTTTAGGCAGGTAAATGATTTCAGATTATTTATGATTGAATATTTGCCAGGTTCTGGTTTTTGGCAAATAGAAATCTCTGGTTTGTAGGGTCAACATGGCTCTACTGGGAGGGAGGCACTGACAGATACCGTCAACAGGTAAAGATGAGGAAAGCCATCAGGGGAATATTTCTAAGTGTTTACCTACAAAATTTTACTTGGCAGTACTTAGTCACCAGAAATTTCTGGGCATGATACTGTACTATTTTGGAGATGGTATAGCTTGAATACAAAGAGATTTCTCTCTCCTAGTAATTGAGAAGAGATAGGGCAGCAAAGATTCACAGAGCCAACATACATCTCACAGTGGAATTTAAGCATCTATGAGAACTTGTAAACTGACTACAGAGTAACAGTATTTATACACGTTCTTTAGAAGCTTGATTTGAATGGGAAGTGCTTTTCACTCCTTTTCAAAGAAAATAATGTGTGTGGTGAGGATATATGTATACAGACAGGTTATAGAATTGTTCATTTATGAAGAACCTAGTTAAGTATGTGAGACTTTGCTTTTTCTAGAATTAGGAGAAAATATAAATTAGAAAAAGGTTTTTTTTATTCACATTGTGAATAAAAAGATGAATATTAATATTCGTGGCTAACATTTAAAGAGTTCCAACCCATGAGACAAGATAAGAAAATCAGATAAGCCAATGTGAAAATGTGCAGTAGAGTGTTTTCCTAAGAATTCCTTTCAGCATTCAGAAATAAAAAAAAAATAAAAGAAACACGGATTTCATAGAGCCTCAATTACTATTGTACTTAGAGAAGTTGTAAGTGAAATACTTCTTTTACCCATAGATTTCAACCCTGAAGAATATATGTAAAATGCAGGAGATGGGGATGTGCATGACCTATAAATTTAAATAAGAAAATGTACATTTTTCATAAGATTAAACTGAAATTTAGTTTCTCCCTTATATTATAAAAGCTTGGAGTGAGGAGCAACTGGGTTGATTGTATTCAAGCAATTGGCTTAATTTCTTTTTTTCCTTTTTTTTTGGTTTTTGGTTTTTGAACCACACCTGGTGATGCTCAGGGGTTACTCCTGGCTATGCACTCAGAAATTGCTTCTGGCTTGGGGGACCATATAGGATTCCAGAGATCGAACAGAGGCCTGTCCTGGGTCAGCCTCGTGCAAGTGAAATGCCCTACCACTGCACCATTGCTCTGGCCCCAATTGACTTAATTTCTATACTATCTGTTATATATATATATATATATTTTATACTTTTTTTAATTATTTGAATAATTTTATTTCAAGGACATTTACCTTTGCAATCCTTTGTTTATTTTTAGTTTTGGTTTTGGGACCACACTTGATGGTGCTCCAGGATTAGTCCTGGTACTGTGCTCAGAAATTGCTCCTGGCATGCTCACAAATTGAACTGGAGTCCTTCTTAGGTTGACTTCCTGCAAGGCAAATGCCCTAACACTGTACTATCCTTTAGTTTGATGCAGTCACACTTCAGACTCTCAAAAGGTTGTTTCCAGGACCCATCCAGATTATCTCTGCTATGGGAAAGAGAAAAAAATAAATAACCTAAGAACTATTTGTTGTTTAATTGACTAGGGGCCATATCTATAAAGAACTTAGTTGAGAACAGAGATTATATCTAGTTAAGACTTTTTAATAGGCATGAAATTTATATTGCTTCTTGATTTTTTCTGATGATCTTTATTTTGCATTGTAATTTCAATTGAGGAACAGAAGCAGAATCAAATAATCAGAATATCTAAGAAAAATATATATTTTGTCCAGAGTTTCTAAATTTTCCGCAGCTGGACTCTGTTTACTAAAATTCCTTTTGGACAGAAAAGTACTTAAAGCCTTTATTTGGGAAAATAAATATGCAATTAACTATGCAATGAAGTCTAAACTTTCCTTTAAAATATTTTTAGCTTGATTTTTAAATATGAATTTGTATTTAGGAAAAGCCTGCATAGTTCAGTTAACAATGTTTTTCCTTAGACCCTACCTTTCTGCAAGTGTTACACTCTTCTATATATTTCCCTGCTTAACTCATTCAATAACCTGTCTTGACCCTGAAGTCTTTTGAATTTTTGACTTGTGTATTGAATCTTTTTTTAGGGGGTTCACACCCAGCAGTGCTCAAGGATAACTCCTGACTCTACTCTTAAGAAATCACTTCTGGCAGGGTCAGGAGATCATATGGGATGCCGGGAATCGAACCACAATCTGTCCTGGCCCCGTTGCCCTGTCACTGTGCTATGGCTTGGGTCCAATGTTGAATCCTATGTCATTTTAGTAATTAAATTTTTTGTGTTGTAGAGTTTATATATAAAATTTTATGTTATTATATGTTATAAATAAATTTCATATGCTGGGCAAGAAGGGTCATGGTGGGGGCTGTACAGAGAAGGAAAACTGGAGTAGCTATTCGGTTTATTATTATTGTATCTTGTCCTGTCTTTCAAAATTGGGTGAGGGAGTTTGAATCACTGTGAGTTCTGTGTTCTGGGTCACTTTTGATGACTCCTGGAGGACCATGTAGTGCCAAAGATCAAATTTGGGTCAGTCTAATAAAAAACAGACATACTATTTGACCCATGTTATTGGTTTATTCATTTTTTTTTTTTGGTTTTTGGGCCACACCCAGCGATGCTCAGGGGTTACTCCTGGCTGTCTGCTCAGAAATAGCTCCTGGCAGGCACGGGAGACCATATGGGACACCGGGATTCGAACCAACCAACCTTTGGTCCTGGATCGGCTCCTTGCAAGGCAAACACCGCTGCACTATCTCTCTGGGCCCTAGTTTATTCATTTTTAATGAAGCAAGGTATATTTTTAAATTGAAATTTATATAGAAGTGTGGAGAGAGAGAGAGAAGGGAAGAAGAAACAAAGGGAGAAGTGTGTGTTCAAGAGAAAAACACAGGCTGATCCAGAGAAGAAACAAAGAAATAAATATTAAAAAGTGAATTGTGTGTTTAAGAGAGAAGATGGATTCAAAGAGTAAACCTGTCATTGATAATTTAGACTAAATTTTTTCGCAGTGTCACACCCAGTGGTGCTTCAAGATTATGGCCAGCTCATTGCTTGGAGGTCACTCCCAATGATACTTGACAGAGAGACCATATGGTGCAAGAATAAAATTTATGGGGTTTTTTTTTTTTTTGGTTTTTAGTTTTTCGGGCCACACCCATTTGATGCTCAGGGGTTACTCCTGGCTAAGTGCTCAGAAATTGTCCCTGGCTTGGGGGACCATATGGGACGCTGGGGGATTGAACCGCGATCTTTCCTTGGCTAGGGCTGGCAAGGCAGACACTTTACCTCTAGCGCCACCTCGCCAGCCCCAAAATTTATGTTTTTTGTGTCCAAAGCATTCACTCATTTTATTCATCTTTTACCTAAACCATAAACTAATTTTTAGAACAAATGCTAAGCAGAATATAAATTTCCCATATACACCCTCCATCCACATACAAAATCCAAGTCCCACATTAAAGTGACAGTTTTTTTATAATAGATGAACGTGTAATGATTTATTATTAATACCCCAAACCAAGTATTTTAATCGTGGTGTGCATCTTGTAGATTTGTACAAGTCTAATAATGTATATGCCAATATAATAATATGGACAGTAATTTTGCTTCTAACCCTTAACAACTAACTACTGAGCCTTTACTGTCTCTATAGCTTTGTCTTTTCTAAAATGACATAGGATTGGTTTCAGTATGTGCAGCCTTTTCAGATTGATGTTTTTCTCTTATATCCATTTGTTTCTTCAATGTTTTCTTCGTGGATCAAAGGTTCCTTTTTGTTTAAGCTCTGAATAAAATGTCATTGAATATATCATTTTATATTCTAATCCCCTACTAAAGTACAGTTAGCTACTTCCAAGTTTTGGAAATTATAGTTACTGTAAACATTCATGCGAAAGTTTTGAGTTAACAAAAGTTTGGGTAAATATCAAGGAGTGTGAACGTTTTGGTTCACACAATGAGACTTTTAAGAAACTGCTAAAGTGTCTTCCAAAGAGGCTTATCATTTTATATTCCCACTGTTAATGAAATCCTGGTAAGAATTCATGGTAATGATGACTGCTGCAATAGCACCACTTGGTATTTTTACTGTTTGAAATTGCACACTATTTTGGTGTGTAATGTCATCTCACTGTTTTCAGTTGCGATTCTCTAGTTGGTCAAGTGATGTTGAGCAATTTTTCATATGCTTACTTGCCACATATATTTTATTGAGGTTTCCCAGTCAGATTTACCGTCCATCCATTTATCTATCTATCCATTGATCATCCATCATCCATGCTCTATCTATCTATCTATCTATCTATCTATCTATCTATCTATCTATCTATCTATCTATCTATCTATCTATCTATCTATCTATCTATCTATCTATCTATCTATCTATCATCTATCTATCCATCCATCTATCTATCTATCAATCATCTATCTATCATCTATCATCTATTGTTTGGGACATATTCCCCCATACTCAAGGATTAATTCTGGCTCTACACTCAGGAATTACTCCTGGTGAGCTCTGGGGACCATATGGGATAGCAGAAATTAAACACAGTTCCGCTGTGTACAAGGCAAGCATTCTATGTGATGTGCTATCACTCACTATTCATTGTAAACTGGATTGCTCTCTTATTGTTGACATTGAAGCATTTTATATATTCTAGATACCATGCCTTTATAAGATATAATTTAATTTTTTACCAATATGTGGCTTTAATAAAAATATTCTTGACACCTTTTTAATCCTTTTTATAGATAAGTTTACACTTACAATGTTTCTCACTTTTTTTTGAAATGGATGTATGCAGAAAAGGTGCTCTGAATTTGTCACATGAGCTTTGTTTTGAGAGTATCTGAGCATCCATTTATTTATTTTTATATTAATATCATTATTTAAACACCTTGATTACAAATATGATTGTAGTTGGGTTTCAGTCATGTAAAGAACACCCCCCTTCACCAGTGCAATATTCCCACCACCAATGTCCCAAATCTCCCTCCTCCCCATCCCACCCCACAAGGCTTTCCACTTCCCTCATTTATTCACATTGTTATGATAGTTCTCAGTGTAGTTATTTCTCTAACTGAACTCAGCACTCCTTGTAGTGAGCTTCATGTCATGAGCTGGACCTTCCAGTCCTCTCTTTGTCTCTGAGAATTATTGCAAAAATGTCTTTTTATTTTAAACCCATAGATGAGTGAGACTATTCTGTATCTTTCTCTCTCCCTCTGACTTATTTCACTCAGCATAATACATAGATTCCATGTACACCCATGTATAGGAAAATTTTATGACCATCTCTTCTGGTGGCTGCATAATATTCCATTGTGTATATATAGCACAGTTCTTTAGCCATTCATCTGTTGAAGGGCATCTTGGTTGTTTCCAGAGTCTGGCTATTGTGAATAGTGCAGCAATAAATATAGGTGTGAGATAGGAATTTTTGTATTGTATGTTTGTGTTCCTAGGGTACAGCCCTAGGAGTGGTATAGCTGGATTATATGGGAGCTCAATTTCCAGATTTTGGAGGAATCTTCATATCACTTTCCATAAAGATTGGACTAGATAGCATTCCCACCAGAAGTGAATGAGAGTTCATTTCTCTCCACATCCCGGCCAACATTGCTTGTTCTCATTCTTTATGATGTGTGCCATTCTCTGTGGTGTGAAATGGTACCTCATAGTAGTTTTGCTTTGCATCTCCCTGATGAAGATGTGGAGCATTTTTTCATGTGCCTTTTGGCTATTTGTATTTCTTCTTTATCAAAGTGTCTGTTCCTTTATTTTCCTCATTTTTTTTTTGTTTTTGGGCCACACCCGGCGGTGCTCAGGGGTCACTCCTGGCTGTCTGCTCAGAAATAGCTCCTGGCAGGTACGGGGGACCATATGGGATACCGGGATCCGAACCAACCACCTTATGTCCTGGATCGGCTGCTTGCAAGGCAAACACCGCTGTGCTATCTCTCCGGGCCCTATTCTCCTCATTTTTTGATAGGATTAGACGATTTTTTTTTCTTCTGTAAAGTTCTGTCAGTGCATTGTATATTTTGGATATTAGCCCCTTATCTGATGGGTAATGGGTGAATAGTTTCTCCACTCAATGGGTGGCTCTTTTATCCTGGACATTATTTCCCTTGAGGTGCATAAGCTTCTCAGCTTAATATATTCCCATCTGTTTTTCTCTGTTTACACTTGTTTGGAGAGGGCCTTTAGGCTCAATGCCATGGAGTGTTTTACCTATACATTGTTCTATATACCTTAGGGTTTCAGGTCTGATATTAAGGTCTTTAATCCATTTGAATTTCACCTTTGTATATGGTGTTAGCTGGGGTTTGAGTTCCCTTTTTTGCAAGTGGCTAACCAGTTGTGCCAACACCATCTGTTCAAAAGGCTTTCCTTGCTCCATTTAGGATTTCTTGCTCCTTTATCAAAAATTAGGTGATTTTTATGTCTGGGAAACATTCTCTGAGTACTCAAGCCTATTCCAGTGATCCGAGGGTTTGTCTTTATTCCAATACCATGCTATTTTGATAACTATTGCTTTTTAGTACAGTTTAAAGTTGGGGAAAGCAATGCCTCCCATATTTCTTTTCGCAAGGAGTGTTTTAATTATTCAAGGGTGTTTATTGTTCCAAATGAATTTCAGAAGTGTTTGATCCACTTCTTTGAAGAATGTCATGGGTATCTTTAGAGGAATCACATTAAATCTGTTCAATGCTTTCTGGATTATTGCCATTTTAATGATGTTAATCTTGCCAATCTATGATCAGGGTATGTGTTTCCATTTCTTTGTGTCTTCTCTTATTTCTTGAAGCAGTGTTTTGCAGTTTTCTTTGTATAGGTCCTTCACACATGTAGTCAAGTTTACTCTAAGATATTTGAGTTTGTGTGGCACTACTGTGAGTGGGGCTGTTTTCTTAATGTCTGTTTCTTCCCTATTATTATTGGTGTATAAAAAGGCCATTGATTTTTGTGTGTTATTTTTGTAGCCTACCACATTGCTATATGAATCTATTGTTACTAGAAGCTTTTTGGTAGAGTCTTTAGGATATACTAAGTAGAGTATCATGTCATCTGCAAACAGTGAGTGCTTGACTTCTTTCTTTCCTATTAATCTCTATAGCAAGTACTTCCAGTACTATGTTGAATAGCAGTGGAGAGAAAGGACAGCCCTGTCTTGTAACAGAATTTTGAGGAAAGGCTTTTAGCTTTTCTCCATTGAAGATATTTGCCATTGGCTTGTGGTAGATGGCCTTAACTATACCAAGAAATGTTCCTTTAATTGCCATCTTGCTGAGAGGTTTTTTTTTTTTTTTTTTTTTTTTTTTTTTTTTTTTTGTCAAGATGGGTGTTGGGCCTTATCAAATGCTTTCTCTGCATCTATTGATCTGATCATGTGATTTTTATTTTTCTTGTTTTTGATGTTGTGTTTCATGTTGATAGATTTATAGTTGTTAAACCATTCTTGCATTCCTGGGATGAAACCTACTTGATCGTAGTGAATGATCTATTGATGAGGCTTTGGATCCTATTTGCCAGGATTTTGTTGAGGATATTTGCATCTGTGTCATCAGCGATATGGTCTGTAATTTTTTTGGCAGCATCTCTGTCTGGTTTTGGTATTAAGGTGATGTTGACTTCATAAAAGTTATTTGGAAGTGTACCCATTTTTTTCAATTTCATGAAAGAGCCTGACCAGAATTGGTAGTAGTTCCTCTTGAAAGATTTGAGAGAATTTATTAGTAAATCCATCTGGGCCTGGGCTTTTGTTTTTGGGCAGACATTTGAATACTGTTTTAATTTCCTCAATGGTGATGGGGGTGTTTAGATATGCTACATCTTCCTTATTCAACTGTGGAAGGTTATAGAAGTCCAAGAATTTATCCATCTCTTTCAAATTCTCATAATTGTTGGCACAGAATTTCTCAAAGTAGTCTCTGATTACTCTTTGAATCTCTGCAATGTCTGTAGTGTTCTCCCCCTTTTCATTTCTAATATGGGTTATAAATTCTCTCTCTCTCTTTCTCTCTCTCTCTCTCTTTGTGAGTTTTTGCCAATGGTCTGTCTATCAATCTTGTTTATTTTTTCAAAGAACCAACTTCTGCTTTCTTTGATCATTCAGATTGTTTTCTGAGTTTCCACTTTATTGATTTCTGCTCTCAACTTTATTTACTTCTGTCTCCCTATTTTTGGTTCCTTTTTTGATCATTTTCTAATTTTATGAGCTGTGTCATTAGGCTATTGAGGTATGTTCCTTCTTGCTTCCTGATATGTGCTTGCAGTCAAATGCTCTACCACTGGGCTATATCCCCCTATGCTTGCAAAGGCATAAATTTTTCTCTCAGTGCTGCTTTTGCTGTGTCCCATAGATTCTTATAGTTTGTGTCTTTATTATCATTTGTTTCCAGGAAAGTTTTGATTTCCTTTTTGATATCATCTCTGACCCACTGCTTGTTCTGTAGCAGGCTGTTTAATTTCCAGGTGTTAACTTCTTCTTTTGTGTCCTTTTGTAGTCCACATCTAATTTCAGAACCTGTGGTCAGTGATGTTAGTCTGCAAATTTTTATCCTCTTGATTTTATGGAGGTATGTTTTATGTGCCCACATGTGGTCTATCCTGGAGAATGACCCATGTACATTGGAGAAGAATGTGTATCCAGGTTTCTGGAGATGGAATGTCCTATATATTTCTACTAGGTCTCTTTCTCTCATTTATCTTTTCATGGCTAGTATATTTTAATTGGATTTCAGTCTGGTTGACCTATCAAGTTGACCTATCAAGACCTACCTGGTTGACAGGGCTATGTTGGGGTCTCCCTCTTGTCCCTCACTTTTTAAGTGACATAAACTCACTTGTATCTGGTAGGAACATGTGAATAAAAATATACCCATTGGATAAGAAACAATCAATTATCCTAAAACTTCTCCCTTTTCTATTATTTCTTAGAAAATTCCAAGAATTTTGGGATATGTGATCAAGGAAATGAATCTATAATATGTAAATCACAACATCACAGGTGAACAGTACACAGATCAATATTCAGTATCTCAGAATCCAGATAGGTAAAGGAAACTCTTTGTCAATTTGATAATGAAAAACTATTAAATTCTACTTCAGGCATCATATTTAATAATAGAAAAGTGAAACTTTCTTCGAAATTACAAAGATTAGGTTCAAGAATATCTACTCTCCTCTTACCAGTCCTTTTCACCATTATACTAGAAATCCTAACTAAGGCAAAAAGATAAGAAAAAGATGCAGAAAGATTCATTAGGAGTAAAAGTAAAGCTGTTTTCTCACCGATGACTATTAAAAGTAAACTTTAAACTTTTGGAGCTATAAGTAATTATAACAAGATTGCCAGATATAAGGTTAATATATAAAACTTATTGTTTTCCTATGAATTTGGAATAAAATTAGGAAACTAAAATCTCAAGTACATATAACTTATGACTACTTTCCAAAGGTAGCATTTAGAAATAAATTTAACATAATATATACCATATGTATATGAGGAAATCTAGAGTCCCTCTATAATGTAATGATATCAGTTCTTCCCAGTAAAGGTAACACACAAGTGCCTAAGTTCTCTTTCACATGGCCTTTTCTATAGGCTAGTCCAACTCTCTTAGTGGTAAAGCTAGAATTTTAAGAGGTCTATTCACAATATACAATCATTTATGAAGTCTTTGCTTTTGTCACATTTGCTGACTTCTTAAAAGCAAGTCCTAGGATCAAGTCTTGAGTCAATGGAGAGTATTATACTAGGAGGAAATAGATACTAATTGAAAGTCGGTATTTAATTAAAGTACTATAATATTATTTCCTTTTTATAAATTAGAGGATTTACTAATTTAATTTTATGGACATAAAATTAAGGTCATATATAGTCCATTTTAATTTCCATATCACTATTTAATAAAAGCATAAAATATAAAATTTCCTCCTTTTTAGTATGCCTTTGCAAAAAGAAATGGTGCTATATTATATTGCTAGTGCATTTGGGAGTGAGAGTGCCAGTCTTCATCATCTCTGTGCCCTGGTTTTGACCTCAGCTTTTATCCCAGGGAAGACTTTTTCTTGTAGGCTTTGTTCCAAGCAGAACCAAAACAGGTGAAGTTAAGGAATAGGAGAAAACAAAAACAAGACAAAAAATACACACACACACAGACAGACACACACTCACACACATATAAAAAGGAAGAAATAAAGAAAAATAAATTATAATAATTAAGGGAAAAAGTGATGCAGGAGACTACCTTACATTTGGAGATAAACAGGTTAAGAGGTAGTATTATAGAGGTATTAAACATATAAAGGAAAAATAGATTTACCCATTATCTTTTGAGATATTCTTATGGGGGGTGAAATCCAGGGCACATTTTCATCTCACATCCTGTTCTTGTTGAGTTTGAAAAGATATTTGCAGCAGAAAGGGCTCAGGTAGTGTTCTTGCATTGGGGGTCCTTCTGGAGAAGAATCCAGTATCAGGCAACAGTTTACATTTGTGAGTGGTGGTGAGTAGGAGGGCCAGAGAGCATGAGTAAGCAGGAGTATTGGTTGTAGTTTCTTGCCAGAGGATGAGATGTGAGCTGGGTGATGGCTTATTGGGGAAGGAGGTCGGCCTCGATACCTAATGAGTTAAGAACTGAGGGTCAAGGGCATTAATAAGGAATGACATCGGATTGGGATTGAGGGGTGAAGGGATAATAGAATTTCTGAAGGGGGTAAAGGAGGGATAGTATATGGGAGGGGCTATATACACTATAGGCATGGATTGCTTACAATTTAGGTTTGGCTCTCAGAGAGGAGTCCTCTGTCTATGTACTCATGCCCACATAAAGACATATATTAGTGATCTATTCTTATGGTGTTGTTAGAGGTTTGACCCTAATAGGATGTGTCTGAGCTCTTAAGGACTGGTTGAATTAAGATAAGTAATTAGCTTAGGTATAGTTTAGGAAACAGAGGAAGGGAGAGCAAAAAATAAGAGAAAGGAAAAAAGAAAAAAGTAAATATAGTAAAAATAAGTTAAAAATTAAGCAGGTCAAATATAAGAGATTGGGTCTGTGCATCAATGTTTTCCCAGTTTCTAGGCAATTCATCAGTTATGGGGTTGGGGTTGATCCTTGCTAAATAAAGGTTTCAGGGTTAGATAATGGCTGGAGCAGTTTAGGATACACATTTGTGTCTCAAGTACTAAGCAAGGTGGTAATGAGGCTTACCTATATATGTGGCTACCCTATGTAGTTATGTACCACATAACTTGAATCATCTTGTTCTGCCTCATAAATTGAGGGGGAAATAATGGATGGTACTAAGACCAAATAGGCGTATGAACATTGAGTAGAAATAAAAAAGATGGGGCCGGAGAGATAGCATGGAGATAAGGCATTTGCCTTGTGTGAAGAAGGTCGGTGGTTCAAATCCCCAGCCTGCCAGGAGCGATTTATGAGCCTGGATCCAGGAGTGACTCCTGAGCACTGCTGGGTGTGACCCCCCCCAAAAAAAACAAAAAATAAATAAATGAATAAAAAAGATGATCAGACGTAAACACCAAATCAAAGCCAATGACACCAGAATCGACACCCAATCTACAGCTAGACACAGAGGGGACCACTTATTCTAGCAGCCAGGGAGGCAAGGGAAGAGAATATGGGATGCATGCTAGGAATGGGGTGTAGGGAGGACAACACTGATGGTGGGAATACCCCTGATTCAATGTCACTATGTACCTAAAATATTACTGTGAAAGATTTGTAATTCACTTTGGTCAAAATAGAAACAAGGAAGCAAAACTGAAAAAAAATCATAAAACACTTGAATAGTATATGTGCCATGCACTATCCTAAGAACCTAGCATATATAACTTAGTAAATCTTCATTTTTAAGGTTGATATTAATATTTTCCCTATGTTAGAGATGCAAAGGTACAAACGATATGCTATATATAAATATATATAAGTATATATACTCAAGGTAAAAATAAATGTGCTGGTTATGATTTTCAACTTGAAGTTTAATTCTATTTTTTTGCTCACTTGTGTGTAGTCTAAGAGCTTACCTCTGGTTCTACTCTCAGGGATCACTTCTGGCATAGCTCAGGAATCAATAGGGAATTTCAGGGATGGAATCTGGGGTGGCAATATGCAAAACAAATGCCCTAGTTGCTGTACTATAACACCAACTCCTTGAAGCTTAATTCTTAAACTCATATTGTTCCTATGTTACACACCCTCTATAGAATTGACATCATATAATAGGAACTCTAGTTAGTCTATAGAACCCTGGAATTTGAGTAAATCAACACACTAGAGATACATTTGACAGAACATATTAAGAAGGCTCTACCACTTTTGTGATTTTGTCACTTTGGCTCAAGAACCCATTACTGAGGAAATTTGTTTCACCTAAATATGATGCATGCTTTTTTATCTTCCGAAATAAAACCAATCAGTAGTGGGCACTCCTCCCATAATACTGTGTCATATTGTTTTAATCTTGTGTCTTCCTTAGATTGCCTTGGTATAATTCAGCCAGCAGATGGTGAAAAGAGAAAAGAAATATGGAAAAGTTATATTCTTCATTTCTGCACTTTTCTATGAGTAAGAATTAGTTTTATAGTTTAAAATTTAAGAAGGCCTGGCAAATGTAATTTAGTAGAGTGCCTAGGAAGAATAAACATTTGGTGAGTATCTGGTCAGTCTCAGCTCAGCATTTCTTTTTCTATTTACTTAAACAAGTATAAAAATATACTTCATATATAATAGAAAGCAGTGCTTTTCCTCAGCAGTCTTTCAATAAGGTACTCAGCTCCCTTAAGGGATCTATTTTGAAGTATTTTTGTTTTAAAATTATATTTGGATGAGTTAAACAGGCTTATGACGACACAGGAAAATACTGTGGGAGATGTTTTTCACACTCAAAATATATAAGGATTAGACATGACTTTTTCTTCATGTAACTTTTGAAAGGGACCCTGAATCAATCATGAAGCATATCTAGAGCTCTCATAAGTTAAATAAGGAGGGAAATAAAGTGACATGATGCATTATTTTCTCTTTTTTTCCAATGGAATTTATACCACATCCTTTATTTCCAGATTTCTGTATTATTTCTCCTCCAACTTTTTGTTTTCAGGTAGTAGGACTATAATAATACTGTCAAGCACCATGCCTCTTCTCAGTCAGACTTTAGCAGTCTTGGGGCCCTATTGCTAATATAGCTGGTAGGGTTTGACTTGACATGGTCAACCTGATTTTGATAATCAGCACTCTATGTGGCCCCTGGAACTCACTATGAGTAATCTCTAAGCTCAGAACCAGGAATAAACTCTGGGCACCACTGGGTTTGGCCCCCAAACAAACAAACAAAAAGGATTTTCCAGTTTTGTCTCTTGCCAGATTTTGTGTAATGCTTAATTGGAGAGACTAGTAGGCAGATCCTGACAGATAATTGCCCAATGCAATATCACTTCCAGGGAATATTTGTAATTTAACAGCCATCCTTGGCAATAATACTTAAAAATTTGATCTGTTTCATTTGACTTTAATGTGGCTTCCAATTCATACTTCATAGACTTTTTTTTGCCAAGAGAATATATAGAGGGAGTGAATGGTAATTAAGATACTATCATAGGACGTGTGATGAGACTAGCATAAACCTATATTTTATTTTCCTAAGAAACCTATTGCAATAATAATTTTAGTCATCTCTCATCTCTAGATATTGATAAAACAACTGAAAGGCATATACATATATATATCATGTTATATATAATTTTAATAATACGAGTGTCTGATTTTCAGCTCAAGTATACTGGAGGTCAACAAATTAGAAGCAAAAAAAGGCTTTTATAAATCAAGAACAATTTAGGAAACCCACAGTGACAAATAACATTGACATGAGGGAAGAGAAAACAAAATAGAACAAACAAACAAAACAAAACAGGCAGTCTGGAGACATTTAAGGTGGAGGTAAATTCCTAAAAACCTCTTAGAGTAAATTTGTAAAACAGTGAAGTCAAATAGCAACTATTTAGTAACATTCAGAAGAGATGAGATATGGCTATATACTCTAGTTAAAAGGGCATACTTAGATTTTCAGTAAACAAATTAAGGCTAAAAAGTGAGTTATTCTCATTGGCAAAGGCCAAAAAATTAAAAATAAACAAATGGGACTACATAAAATTAAAGAGTTTCTGCCTGACAAAATAAATAGATTTAATATCCAGGGAATATGAAGTATTCACAAAGATAAACAAAAAGTTCAAAAGTTCTATCAAAAAATGGGGATAGGAAATTAATAGATACCTCCCAGAAGAAATAACCAATAGGCACATGAAAAAGTGCTCAGCACCACTTATCATTATGGAAATCCAAGCAATACAACAGTAAGATATCTTACAATGATGAGAATGGCACATCAAAAATAGTAGGAACAGTCTGTGGTGGAGGAGATATATTAAAAAATGAACTCTCATCTACTGCTGATGGGAATGATGTCTGGTTCATTCCCTATGGAAAATAGTATGGAGAATCCTCAGTAAAGGTAGAATTAAGCTGTCATATAACCTAGCAGTTCTACTTTGGGGTATCTATTCCTAAGACTTAAAAACACTCATATTCTAGCAGCCCTGGGGGTGAGGGAAGAGGATATGGGAGGTAGGACAAAAACGGAGGTGTAGGGAGGACAAATTGGTGATGGGAATCCCCCCTGATTTTATGTAAATATATACCTAAAATATTATTGTCAACTATATGTAAGCCACTATGATCAAAATAAAAATTATTATTAAAAAAAAAAACAAAACACTCATTCAAAAGGACATGTGTAGACTATCATTCAGTGCTGCAATGAGTAGAATAGCTAAGATGGAACCAACTTAGTTGACCAACAACAGATGAATAGATTATGAAGATGTGTTATATATACATAATGAAATATTATGCAGCTGCAAGGAATGATGAAACCATGCAGTCTGATGCGACCTGTTTTGAACTCGAATATATCATGTTGAGTAAAGGAAACCAGAAGAAAGAAAAAGACAACGAAAGACAAAGAAGACAGGCATGTAGAATAAGTGGATGAGAAAATGTAGTAAAGAGGGATGTCAAGATCACCCTTGAATCCAGAGCATAGGGAGGAGTACAAAGAAATAGTCAAAAAAGAAAAAAAAAAGATGATAAAGGGAAGTAATGAGAGAACAGCAGTCTGGGCATCAGTTATGCTCGGGAGTTGGGAGAGTGGTATAGCTATATATACAGCATACAGTCTCAACAATACTGAAAACATGAGATCTAAGCTGGAACCATAGAACTTTAATATGCCTTCCAAAGTAGCAGACAGAGCATGGAGTATGTTGATAGAGGGGTGAGGGATGACATAGTATAGGAGCACTGTTGATGGGAGTTGACACTAGTGGTGGGATTGATGTTGAACTATTGTATGCCTAAAACCCAACTATCAATTATGTTATAACCCATGGCCCTTTAATTAAATAATTTTAATTGGGTTATTCTATACCACTTTGCTGAAAGGAGCAGAAATTTGGGTATGGGGTATATATAAATTAATACAGAAATTTGGAAGTAGATAAATGTTCCTTGGAGAGCAGTTGAGTTACTATATAAAATATGCAACTGTTAACATTCTCCTCTCTTTTGTTGATGAGAAAGTGTAGCACATTATTGTCTAGAATGCATGCCAATAAATAAAAATACTTCTCTCAACAATTTAAAGCCTCCTTCAGCAGTACTTTTTAGGGTGCTTCATTACAACATAATATTTCAAGGAAAATTAAAGATTGTATTGATACAGAGACTATCACATTTTGGAGGGCAAATCATTACATTCTATCAAGGAAGATCAAAGATTATGTTGGGACTGAAGTGGCTTGGACACCCCCAAGCAGGGTGAGTTTGAGTCCACTGCAGCTCCATCACTGGACACCAAGCGCTGCCCTCAGAAAGTGCCTCCCTGTAGGAAACTCAGAGACTGAAGTGACTTGGACACATCCAAGCAGGGTGGGGCCAGAAGAGCGGGCTGCTTAGCTTGGCTTCTCTGCCATGCGCTAGTTCTAGCAAATGTACTCCACCATAAAAAACTAGAAAAAACCATGGAGCAAATGTGACAATGGGGATACAATGCATGCCAACATCAAATATTGAAAACGAAGATGGCAGCTCCAAAGATTCAAAAAATGTCAACCACCTAATTAGCCTCTCAGATAAGGAGCTAAGAGTAGAAATGTGGATGATGTTCTGAGAACTCAAAGAAAGCATTGATTGGGCTGAAAAGACCACAAAGACAGAAATCAGAAAACTCCAGACTAAAATAACAGAACTGAAAAACTTGGTAGATGAAATTAAAACCTCAATAGAAAGTCTCTCCAGCAGAAGCTGAGGACAGAATCAGTGATCTGGAAGATAAAATGCATAACAACACCATACAGTAGAAGAGATTAAAAAAGAGACTTAAAGCAAATGATCAACAATGTAAAAAGTACTCAAAGAATGTGAACAGATGAAAATAGAAGAGTTTGATAAACTCAATAGAAACAATATAAGAATAATTGGAGTCCCAGAGACCCAGGAAGAAAATCCCCAGGAAGAATGAACAGTCAAGGACATCATTGAAGAGAAACTCCCAGAGCTACAGACTGAATGCAATCAAATCCTGCATGCCTGAAGAATACCAGCTAAAAGAGACCCAAAGAAAAGCATCCCAAGACACATCCTAGTCATAATGACAAATCCCACAGATAAGGATAGAATACTGAAAGCATCAAGATCGAAAAGAGAAATTATGTTTAAAGGAGCATCTTAAGATTTATAGCATACCTGTAACAAGAAACCCTCAAGGCCAGAATTCAGTAATGGGACATAATGATAAAACTCAACCAAATAATTGTTTCAACTAGAATACTACACCCAGTGAGACTCACTTTTAGGTTTGAAGAAAGTTTATATAGCTTCACGGATAAAGAATAGCTCAGAAACTTTACAGACTCAAAAATCAGCCTTAAAAGAAAAACTGAAAGGTCTACTTTAAGACAAGAAAGACCAACAGACACAACAAACTTCTACACCAAATCTCATGATGCTAAATCCCATGACAAGTATCTCTCTCAATGTCAATGGTCTAAATGCACTGGTTAAGAGGCACAGTGGCAAATGGATCAAAAAGATGAATCTGACATTGTGCTGCCTACAAGAAATACATCTGAATAGTCAGAACAAACAGAGACTCAAAATTAAAGACTAGAAGAAAATTATCCAAGCAAACAATTCCCTTAAGAAACGCTGGAGTTGCAAATTAAGATCAGATGATGCAAACTTCAGACTCAGAAAATTTGTAAGGGACAAAGATAGTCATTTCATAATAATCAAAGATTATGTTCAACAGAAATAAATCACACTTCTAAACACATATGCACCACTGAAAAATCAGCAACATATTTAATACAATTGTTGAAAATCTAAATAAAGATATCAAGAGCAATATAATAATAGTGGGAGAGCTCAAATCTGCCCTGTCACCCTTTGATAAGTCAACCAGGTTAAAATCCAACAAGAATATAAAAGCTCTGCAAAGAGAAGTGGAATAAAGTGGACTAGTATATATATCCCAAGAAAGCTGGATACACTAACTTCTCCAATGACCATGGGTCATTCTTCAGGATAGACCACATGCTGGTCATAAAACATATTTCCATAGAGTCAAGAAGATAGAAATTGTACAAACTACCTGCTCAAATCACAAAGCACTGAAAATAGAAGTGAACCACAAAGGGACACAGAAGAAAAATGTTAACACCTGAAAATTAAACAGATCACTACTAAAAAACCAGTGGCTCAGAAATAAAATCAAAAAGGAATTCAAACATTCCTGGAAACAAATGACAATGAAGAAACAAATTATCAGAATTTGTGGGACACAGTAAAAGCAGTACTAAGAGGAAAATTTATAGCTTTTCAAGCACATATCAGAAAGGAAGGAGTCTATATAAAAAGCTTAATGAACCAGCTTTTAAAATTAGAAAATGATCAACAAAACGAACCAAAAATAGGTAGGCAGAAGGAAATAACAAAACTTAGAGCAGAAATCAATGATGTGGAAATCAACAAAACAATTTGAAAGATCAATGAAAGCAAAAACTGGTTCTTTAAAAAAATAAACAAGATTGATAAACCACTAGCAAAACTCACAAAGAAATGGAGAGAGAGAAACTTAATGAACCAGATTAGAAATGAAAAGGGGAGATCACTACAGATTCCAAAGAGATTCAAAGGGTAATCAGAGACTACTTTGAGAAATTCTATGCCACAAAATATGAGAACCTGAAAGAAATGGATAAATTCTGGGGCTCCTACAATATTCCACTGTTAAATCTGGATGATCTAGTATATCTAAACAGACCCATCACTCGTGATGAAATTAAACAGTAGTCAAAAGTCTCCCCAAAAACAAAAGCCCAGGTTCAGATAGATTCACTAACGAATTCTTTCAAACCTTTCAAGAGAAATTACTGCCATTCCATTTCAGGCTCTTTCATAAAATTGAAAAATCAAGAACACTCCCAAATAAATTTTTATGAAGTTAACATCACCTTGATACCAAAACAAGACAGAGATGCTACAATAAAAGAAAACTACAGACCAATATCCCTGATGAAAACAGATGCAAAGATTCTCAACAAAAATCTGGCAAATAGGATCCAATGCCTCATCAAAAAGGTCATATACTGAGACCAAGTAAGATTCATCCCAGGAATGCAAAAATGGTTTAACATATGTAAATCAATCAACATAATACACCATTATCAACAAAAAGAATAATAAAAATCACAAGATCATTTTAATAGATACAGAGAAAGCCTTTGACAAGGTCCAACACCCATTCATGAAAAAACTCTCATCAAGATGGAAATGAAAGGAACTTTTCTCAATATAGTCAAGACCATTTACCACAGCCAATGTAAATATTCTCAACAGATATAAACTAAAAGGCTTTCCCCTAAAATCAGTTACAAAAAAGGCTGGCCTCTATCAACACTACTGTTCAATATAGTGCTGGAAGTTTTTGCTATAGTGATTAGACAAGAAAAAGATATCAAGGGCATCCAGATAGGGTAGGAAGAAATAAAGCCCTCGCTGTTTGCAGATGACAGGATACTATATTTAGAAAACCCTAAAACTCTAACAAAAAGTTCTAGAAACAATGGATTCATATAGCAAAATGGCAGGCTACAAACTTAACATGCAAAAAAATCAATGGCCTTCTTATATACCAATAAAGATAGAGAAGAAATGGACATTACAGAAACAACCCCATTTACATTAGTATCACACAAACTCAAATACCTTGGAGTCAACTTAACAAAAGAGGTAAAGGACATATGCAAAGAAAACTACAAAACTATGCTTCAAGAAATAAAAGAGGACACAGAAAAATGATACACATACTCTGCTCATGGACTGGGAGGATTAGAATCATTAAAATGGCAATACTCCCCAAATCATTGTACAAATTTAATGCAATCCATCTAAGAACACCCATAAAATTATTTTAAAAAGTTGAACAAGCATTTTTAAAATTAATTTGAAACAATAAACACCCTCAAATAGCTAGAGGAATAATTAGGAAAAACACTTTCCCAATTTAAATTGTATTACAAAGCAATAGCCATTAAAACAGCATAGTATTGGAAGACAGACCCTCAGATCAGAGTTGAGTATTCAGAGAATGCCCCTCAGCATACAATCAATTAATCTTTGATAAAGAATCGAGAAATGCAAAATGGAGCAAGGAAAGCCTCTTCAACAAGTGGTGTTGGGACAACTGGTCAGCCACTTGGAAAAAAGCAAACTCAGATCTCCATCTATTAACATGCACACCAGTCAACTCCAAATGGATTAAAGACCTTGACATCAAACCTGAAACTATAAGGTATATAGAACAACATGTAGGTATGACACTCTGACTTTGAGACTAGAGGCATCTTTAAGGAGGAAACAGCACTCTCCAAACAAGTAGAAGCAGAGATAAACAAATGGGACTATATTAAGCTGAGAAGCTTCTGCACATCAAAAGAAATAGTGCCTAAAATACAAAAGCCACCCACATAATGGGAGAAACGATTCACCCAATACCCATAAGATAAGGGTCTAATATAGAAAATATACAAGGTACTGAAGAACTTAATAAGAAAAAAACATCTAATCTCATTAAGAAATAAAGAGTAAATAAACAGATAATTTCTCAAAGAAGAAACACAAAGGCTAAAAGGACATGGAAAAAATGCTGCACATCACTAATCATTGGGGAGATGCAAATCAAATCAACTATGAGGTACGATTTCACACCACAGAGTCTGGCTAATATCATAAAGAACAAGAACAATTGGTGCTGGTGGGAACTGAAGAGAAACTCCAATTCACTGCTGATGGGAATGCCATCTAGTCAAGGCCTTATGGAAAACAATGTGGAGATTTCCCTCCCCAAAATGGAAATTGAGCTCCCACATTATCCAGCTATACTTCTCCTAGGGATAAACCCTAGAAACACAAAAATACAATTTGAAAAATATCTTTCATTGCAGTCCTATTTACAGTAGCCAGACTCTGGAAACAACCAAGATGCCCTTCAACAGGTGAATGGCTAAAGAAACTGTGGTACATATACACAATGGATTGTTATGCAGTCGTCTGGAGAAATGAAGTCATGAAATTTTCCTATACATGGATAAAATCTATTCTGCTGTGTTGGAGACTGTTTGGAATAATTAAAAAGCCCTCTCACTAATCAAGATGAAGTTTCTGAAAATCTTGGCCAAAGTGCTTTTTACAAGCTGCATGTGGCCTTCCTTGCCCTTGGATCCAAAGAAATAGAAATAGCCTAGAGCTAGGGAGTTACTAGGCTCCAAGATGTCCTTGTAAAGACAGGGGTCAAAAGGCCCAAGCTGAGATTAGATTTTGTACTTTGTTGCTCAAAAATAATGTAAATCTCTTGACTGATGATAATCTTATTAACCTTGTAAAATCAAGATGTTCCCGTGGAAAATTGCAGCAATTCCTACTGTTCCCCGCCCCTACTCTCTCTCTGTTTTGCATTGTCTATAAAAGGTCTAATTTTTTCTTCATTAAACGGACTCCTGATCAGACCCTCGTCTCGAGTCTCATTTTCCCAGCCCCTCTTCTATTCCAGGCCGGATTCTTCTTCGAGAACCGTGAATTACTGACATGGTCTCCAGCTTTACCCGCTGGTCGGGGTCCCTGGAAGACCATACTGCTGAGTGAAATTAGTCAAGGGAGAGAGATAGACACAGAATAGACTCACTCATCTATGAGTTTCAAGAAAAATAAAAGACATTTTTGCATAATTCTCAGAGACAAAAGAGAGGAGGGCTGGAAGGTCCAGCTCATGATATGAAGCTCACCACAGAGTGATGAGTGCAGTTAGAGAAATAACTACATTGAGAACTATCATAACAAAGTGAATGAATGAGGGAAGTAGAAAGCCTATCTCAAATACAAACGAGGGTAGGGTGGGGAGAAGGGAGATTCGGGACACTGATGATGTGAATGTTGCACTGGTGAAGGGGGAAGGTCTTTACATGACTGAAACTGAACTATAATCATAATTGTAATCAGGATGTTTAAATAAAAATATTAATAAAAAAGAAACTGTTGTACATATACACAATGGAATATTATGCAGCCACCAGGAGAGATGAAGTCATAAAATTTTCATATACATGGATGTACATGGTATCTATTATGCTGAGTGAAATAAGTCAGAGGGAGAGATATAGACACAGAATAGTAGTATCACTCATCAATGGGTTTTAAGAAAAAATAAAAGACATTTTTGTAATAATTCTCAGAGACAATAGAGATGAGGGCTGGAAGGCCCAGCTCACTATATGAAGCTCACAACAAAGAGTGATGAGTGCAGTTAGAGAAATAACTACACTGACAACTATCATAACAATGTGAATGAATGGGAGAAATAGAAGTCTGTCTCAAATACTGGCGGGGGGTAGGGAGGTGAGATTCTTTATATGAATGAAACCCAACTACAGTCATATTTGTAATCAAAAAGTTCAAATACAGATATACGAAGGGAGAAAGATAAAAAATAATAAGTGTGTTTTTGTCTAAAAAAAAGAAAAACAAGATCATGTTGATAAAAAGAATCTCACATTTTAGGTCTCATATCATTGTAGTTATATTATTCTCCAAAGGTACAATAACAGAAAGCTCAATATAAAGAATCACACTGTACCTTATTAGCAGAAATCTTAAATATTTGTCTTAAAAATTGTCAGCTGAGGGACAAGTTGATAGTATAGTGGTTACGGTGCTTTCCTTGTAAGTAGGTGGCCAAAATTTGATATCCTGAGGAACATAGATGCAAAGATCCTCAACAAAATTTTGCCAAACAGGATCCAATGTCTCATCAAGAAGGTCATTCACCACCACCAAGTAGGTTTCATCTCAGGAGGCAAGGATGGTTTAACATCTGTAAATCAATCAACATAATACACCATATTAACAAAAAGAATAATAAAAACCATGTGATCATATCAACAGATGTAGAGAAAACATTTGATAAGGTCCAACACCCATTATTGTCAAAAATTCTCATCAAGGTGGGAATGAAAGTAACTTTTCTCAATATAGTAGAGGCAGGCAGGTACTTGGGCTTGAACGTGGGAGGCTGTGGTGAACACCTGGGGATGGACAAGCACTGACCTGACTTTCCTGCAGGTACTGGGGCTGGAACTTGGGAGTCTGCCGTGCATGCCTAGGGAAGGTTGGGCGCTGACCTGCCTCTACCACAGGAACCAGGGCTTGATTGCAGGGGAGGCTGCGGTTGCCATTAGCAGGCCTGAGGATGGATGGGCGCCAACCTGGCTCTCCTGCAGGTACTGGGGCTTGAACTTGGGAGGCTGTGGTGCATGGCTGGGGACAGATAGGTGGTGATCTGCCTTTCTCACAGGTACTGGGGCTTGATCACAGGGAAGGCTGCCAGTCTCCTGGGGACCCAGATGGGTGGTGACCTGCTTTTCTCTCAGGTACCAAGGGTAGAGCTCAGGGAAGGCTGCCTGTGGCCATTAGCACTGCCTGGGGAACTGGTTGGGTGGTGACTTGTTCTTCTCACAACTACCAGGGGTAGATTCAAGGCGAGGCTATCAGAGGTTGCCATTATCAGAGCTTGGGAACTGCACCATCTCACACTTATCAGCAATGTGGCGTACTGAGGGCAGGGCCAAATTTCAGCAACCTCCCTCACTATCCCCACCTAAGGCCACACTCCAAAGTAGGGACCAAGCCACACTCCACAGCTGACAGAGGAAGGCTGAAAACAAAAGCAGAACATTTTGAACTACCAAAAACAAAGAAATATTGGGAAACCAAGGAAGACATTATCAGCCAAAGATATGAAAAGAAATCCTAACAAGTTTCCAAGTCCACCAAAACGCATGAACCCAAATAGATGAAAACATAAATGTGTCATTGAAAGCCATGGTATTAAAAATCAAAAAATCAGTTGCCAATGAGTTCAAGAAATCCATAGATGAACAAGTCAACCATCTTAAAGATGAACTTTTAAAGCAGATGAGAGAATCCATACAAATGGAATTAAAGGAAATTAGAAACGTCTTAGCAAGCCAGAATAGAAGAACTACACAGTTGGAGAATTGCATAGAAAAACTGGAAGAAAACTACAAAACAAAAATAACTAAGTAGCCAATAAGGAAATAAGAGGTAAGGCATTGAAAGAAAATGTCAGGTAGTTAAACAAAGACAAAAGAAATAATATATGGATTGTAGAAGTACCAGAAGGGGAGGAAACAAGGAAAGGAAAAGAACAAGTGGTGAGGGAAATAATAGCAGAAAACTTTCCCACCCTCTGAAAAAGAGGTTCCAGTTCAAATCCAAGAGGCACAAAGAGCTCCTAATAAAATAGATCTGAATAAACCAACACCAAGACATATAGTAATTCAAATGGCAAGAAAACAAAGGGAAAGATGAATTCCTTAAATCAATAAGGCAGAAAAACCCCTCAGGTACAAAGAAAAGAACATAAAAATAAAACCATATCTCCTATTTGAAACAATTCAAGCAAGAAGACAGTGGAATAACATATTAAAACTACTGAATGAAAGAAACCTCCAACTTAGAGTCCACTACCTGGCAAAACTCTCATATGAAAGGGAGGACTAAAAACATTTTTAGACAAGAAAGATCTCACGCTATTTGCACTAACCAAGCCAACTCTAAGTGAACTACTTAAAGAGAATTACACAATCCAAATCCCTGATTTTAACAACAACCACTCTACTCAGTACAATAGCCCAACAACCCACTTTGCCAATAATCTCCTTAAATGTCAATGGGCTAAATCCCTCCATTAAAAGGTATAGAGGGTTGGATCAGAAAACAAAAACCAGATTTCTGCTGCATGCAAGAAACAAACCTAATAGAGAAGGATAGACACAGGCTTAGAATGAAACGATGGAAATCAACGATTCAAGCCAATGAAAAACAAAAAAAGCTGGGACAGCCATTCTCATATCAGATCAAATTGCATTCAACTTCAAGAAAGTGCTCAGAGACCAAGAGGGTCACTACTTACTAATCAGGGGAACCTTAGATCAAGAAATACTAACTCTGATCAATATCTATGCACCAACTGTAGAGCCAGCAAAATATATAAGGCATTTGCTCACAAACATAGAGAAACATAAGGAGGGAAATGTGATAGTAATGGGGGATTTTAATACTCCCCTAACACTACTAGACAGATCCACTCAGCAGAAAACTAGAAAACATATAAGAGCTTTAAATGAGAAACTAGAGGAAATAGGCATAGTAGACTTATACAGGGCTCTCCACCCCAAGAAAGCAGAATATGCATTCTTCTCAAGTGCACATAAAAACTTCTCTAGAATAGACCATACCTTAGGATATAAATCTAACTTACACAAAGTCACAAACATAAGGATTATCAGAAGCACCCTATCAGATCATATTGCAACAGAGATCATGATCGACTATAAAAAGAAACTGTGGAGAAAATCCAATACCTGGAGCAGCTCTCCTTTATGCAAAGCATTTCAAACTGATTCCCAAATGCCAGCTATTTTCATGCTACTCAACAACAGCTAGATCAAAGAGGAACTCAAAGAAGAAATAAAAAGATTCCTTGAGACAAATGATAATGAAGAGACAAACTGTCAAAAATCTTTGGGACACAGCAAAAGCAGTAAGTAGGGGGAAACTCAGCAATACAGGCCTATGTCAGGAAAGAGGAAAATGATAAAATCAACAGTTTATAGGGACATCTTAAGAAGCTGGAAAAACAGCAACAAAGAAACCCAAACACAACCATAGACAAGAAATAATAAAAACCAGAGCAGAAATAAACAACATAGAAACTAGGAAAACAATACAAAAAGTATCAATGAGACCAGGAGTTGTTTTTTTGAAAGAATAAACAAGATAGATAAACTGCTGGCAAGACTTGCCAAAAAAGAGAAAAAAAAAACACCCAAATAAACAGGATCACAAATAAAAGGGGAGAGATTACAACAGAACCCCAAGAAACCCAACACATCGTGAGAATTTATTAAGAACCATACTCAGTTAGGTTAGAGAACCCAGAAAAAGTGACAGATTTCTGGAAAAATATCATCTTCTGAGAATGGAAAAGGAGGATGTAGAAAACCTAAACAGGACAATCACATCTGAGGAAATTGAATAAGTATCAAGATACTCCCCAATAACAAAAGTCCAGGTCTAGATGTCTTTACAGGTGAATTCTATCAAACATTCTGAAAAGACTTAGAACCACTGATTTTCAGGCTCTTTCAAAATATTGAAAAACAGGAATTGTTTCTAACTCCTTTTATAAGGCTAACATCACACTCATTTCCAAAGATGGCAAGGACCCCACCAAGAAAGAAAACTACAGAACAATCTCACTAATGAACATAGATGCAAAAATCCTCAACAAAATCTTAGCAAACCGAATTCAACAGTACATCAAAAAGATTATACACTATGACCAACTGGGTTTCATACCACAGATGCAAGGATGGTTCAACATATGCAAATCAATCAACATTATACATCAAATCAATATGAAGAAAGACAAAAACCACATGATCATATCAATCGATGCAGACAAGGCATTTGACAAAATCCAACACCCATTCATGCTGAAAACACTCAGCAAAATAGGGGTTGGAAGGTACTTTCTTTAAGATAGTTACAGCTATCTATAAAAATCCCACTGCTAACATTATCCTTAATTATGAAAAACTGAAAAATTTCCCATTAAGATCAGGAACAAGACAAAGCTGTCCACTTTCTCCACTCTTATTCAACATAGTTTTAGAAGTACTAGCAATAGCAATCAGACAAGATAAGGGAATCCAAGGAATCCAAATAAACAAAGAAGTATTCAAACTATCCATATTTGCAGATGATATGATATAAATAGAAAACACTAAAGAGCCCACAGCAAAACTCCTAGAAACAATAAGCCAATACAGCAAAGTGGCTGGATACAAAATCAATACACAAAAGACAATATCATTCCTCTATACAAATAATGAAGCAGAGGAGAAAGACATTAAGGAGTTGATCCCATTTTTAATAGTATCTAAAAGTATCAAGTACCTGGTAATCAACCTGACAAGACAAGTGAAAAACCTATACCATGAAAACTTCAAATTGCTTCAGAAAGAAATTGAAGATAGACCTAAGGAAATGGAAGAAAGTCCCCTGATCAATGGTAGGAAGAATCAACATAATCAAAATGTCTGTCTTACCTAAATTACTATATAGATTCAATGCAATCCCTATTCAAATTCAGACATCATTTTCAAGGAACTTAAACAATCAATTATAGAGTTCATCTGGAACTACAAAAGACCTAGGCTAGCCAAATCCATACTGAAAACAAGAAACTGGGTAGCATTTCTTTACCTAACCTGAAGCTTTATTATAAAGCCATAGGTCATCAAGACAGCATGGTACTGGATGATTCTCTATATTTACAGAGTATCAGATCAGTGGCTTAGAACAGAATATCCAGAGATGTACCCTCAAATAAATGATCAACTAATATTTGACAAAGGATCCAAGAACCTGAAATAGAACAAAGACAGTATCTTCAACAAATGGTGTTGGAACAACTGGATAAAAACCTGTAAGAAACTAAGGATTGATTGATCCATCACATCCTACACAAAAATCATCTCAAAATGAATTAAAGACCTTGAAATCAGATCCAAATCTATAAAATTCATCGAGGAAAATATAGAAAGAATGCTCCAACACATATACCTCAAAAAAGTCTTTGATGATGGAATGCCAATGGCAAGAGTAATAGCATCAAACCTGAATAAATGGGATTATATCAAACTAAAGAGTTTTTGCATGGCAAGAGAAACAATGTATGAAACTAGAAGACAGCTAACAGAATGGAAAAAGATTTTCATACTCTACACATCTGATAAAATACTGATATCTAGGATATTCAAAGCACTCAGAAATATGATCTCCATAAAACTTAATAAATCCATAAAAATGGGGAATGGAAATTAATAGACACTTTTTCAAGGAAGACCGACAAATGGCCATGAGACACATGAAAACATGTTTACCATCATTCATCATTAGGAAAATTCAAATAAAAAAAACAATGAGGTACCGCCTTACACAAGTGAGGATGACACACATCAAAAATAACTGGAGCAATCTCTGTTGACGTAGATGTGCTAAAAAAGGAACTCTCATCCACTGCTGGTCGGAATGTTGCCTGGTCCGACCCCTATGGAAAACAGTATGGATGATGCTTAGAAAACTCAGAATTGAGCTGCATATGACCCAGCAATTGCACTCCTGGCAATCTATCCCAAAGAAGGCAGAATATTGATACCAAAATATGTATGTACTCTACTATTTATTACAATACTCAGCACAATAGCCAAGATTTGAAACCAACCTTGATGTCCAACAAAAGATGATTGGATCATGAAGATGTGGTATTTATACACAATGGAATACTACATGGCAGTTAGAAATAACACAATCGGTGAATGTTGCCAGCCCCCTCCTGCCTGGTTTTCCCCACATGCTCCAGGTAGGGAAGCCCTGCCCACCCACGCCGACTGCTGTCATGTTTGCGCGATTATAGCCTAACACAACACATAGATCTAGCCAGCTCAGACCTAACACCCAAATTTCTTAAATAATTAAGAGCCCATAAAATTGGTAGCAAAATACCAAACAAGGCAGAAATACCTATATTAAACAAGACAGGTGGCAAAAGCGTGCTCTAATCAAAAGGCAACACCAAGAATTGCAAAGAAATATGGGTAAACCAAGGAAGACCCTAACATCTGGAGATATGGAAGGAAACACAAACAAGTTTCCAAGTCCACCAAAACGAGCAGATCCAAGAGATGAAGATCTGAAAACAGTCATAAAAAAAGAAATGCAAATCATGCTAAATGAAATGAAAGAAGCACTAGCCAGTGAGTACAAGAAAACCATAGATGAAAAAAATCAACCAACTAAGAGAAGAACTGCTACAGAATATGAGAAATACCATACAAATGGAATTTAAGAAAATAATAAATAATGTAAAAAGCTATACAAGCAGAATCCCACAGTTGGAAAAGTGTATAGAACAACTCGAAGAAAAACTGCAATCAAAAACTGTCCAGGAAACCAACAAGGAAATAAAGGCAAAGCACTGGAAGAGAAAGTCCAGTACTTAATAAACAAAAATAAAAGAAATAATCTAAGAATTGTAGGTATACCAGAAGGGGAGGAAACAGGGAAAGTGGAAGAACAAGTGGTCAGGGAAATAATAAAAAATTTTCCAACCCTTTGGAAAGAGACCTTGATGCAATTCCAGAAAGTAAAAAGAGTCCTTAATAAAATAGACCCTAATAAGCCAACACCAAGACATATAGTAATCCAAATGGCAAAAAACAAAGAGAAAGATGAACTCTTAAAAGCCATAAGGGAGAAAAAACCTGAAGTACAAGGGAAGGAACATAAGAATTAAACCAGATCTCCCATTTGAAACAATTCAAGCAAGAAGACAGTGGAATGACATATTTAAACGACTGAATGAAAGAAATTTCCAACCTAGGGTCCAATACCCAGCAAAACTCTCATTCATATGGGAAGGAAGACTAAAAACATTCTCAAATAAAAACGATCTAGCAATATTTGCGCAAACAAAACCAATTTTAAATGACCTACTCAGAGATGAATTAAACAATCTAAATCCCCAATTGTAACAGCAACAAAAACCCTACACAACACAACTACACAACAGCCCTCTCTGTCAATAATCTCCCTAAATGTTAATGGTCTAAACTCTCCCATTAAAATACATATATTAGAAAACATAAACCGGACTTCTGCTGCTTGCAAGAAACACATCTACTAATGCAGGACAGGCACAGACTTAGAATAAAAGGATGGAAATCAATTATACAGGCCAATGGAAAACAAAAAAGAGCAGGGACTGCAATCCTAATATCAGACCAAATTGCATTCAACCTCAAGAAAGTGATCAGAGACAAGGAAGGTCACTACATACTGATCAGGGGAACAATAGATCAAGAAGTACTAACCCTGGTCAATATTTGTGCACCTAATGTAGACTCAGAAAAATATGTGAGGCAATTACTCACACACCTGGAGAAACACATGAAGGGAAATATGATAGTAGTAGGGGATCTTAATACTCCACTATCACCACTGGACAGATCCACCAGACAGAAAAATAACAAAGAAAGTGAAAATTGACCCATACCTCACCCCATATACAAAAGTGAACTCAAAATGGATCAAAGACCTCGAAATCAGACCTGAAACCATAAAGTTTATTGAGAAAAATAGGCAGAACACTCAAAGACCTATATATCAAAAAAGTCTTTGATGATAGAATGCCAATGGCAAGAACTTTAGCATCAAACATAAACAAATGGGACTACACCAAACTAAAAAGCTTCTGTATGGCAAAAGAAACCATACTCAACACAAGAAGACAGTTAACTGAATGGGAAAAAAATCTTTGCACTCAACATGTCCGATATCCAGAATATACAAAACACTCAGCAAGATGAGCTCCACAAAACCAAATAAAGCCATAGAAAAATGGGGAGATGAAAGGAAAAGACATTTCATAGAAGAGGATCAAAAGATGGACAACAAACACATGAAAACATATTCACCTTCACTCATCATTAAGGAAATCCAAATCAAGACAACAATGAGGTACCACCTTACACCAGTGAGGATGGCTCACATCGAAAATAATGGAAACAATCTCTGTTGGCGAAGTTGTGGTATGAAAGGCACTCTCATACACTGCTGGTGGGAATGCCCCCTAGTCCAACCCCTATGGAGAACAGTCTGGAGAGTGCACAAGAAACTCAGAATTGAGCTGCCATTTGACCCAGAAATTGCTCTTCTGGGTATCTACCCCCCAAGCCAGAAGGGCATTCATCCCAAAATATGTATGCACCCCACTATTTATCGCAGCATTCAGTATAATAGCCAAGTCTTGGAACCAACCTCGATGCCTAACAACAGATGAGTGGATCATTAATATGTGGTATCTATACACAATGGAATATTACATGGCAGTCAGAAATGATACAATCACAGACTTTGCAGCAACATGGATGAACCTAGAACATATTATGTTAAATGAAGTAAGCCAGAAGGTGAAAGATAAAACAGAATGATAGCACTATTCTGAAGCACCTAGAAACAACACCATATATACAACTAATATTCAAAGATCAAATAACAGGACTTAACAGGGTAGAAACTCCAAACACTGTAACACCACACCTATACTGGGCAGAAGTGCCCAAAACACATAAAAGAGGAACATCATAAACTCTCGAGCACACATTACACCATAAAGAAACCAGCAACTGCAGAAAGAGCAGCATAGAGCGAATAGGTATGTAATCAGGCCTGTTACTGCAAAGTCTCATAATAATCTCCTAGGGATCTTATACAAGGTTACAGGTAAAGAATACCATGGGTAATCACTGACTCCAACCGAAGTATTTCAAAATAATAGGTGTTAATGCCTTAAGCTTAATATATTTAAAGTAACCTCTCAGCTTTTCTGTCCACAGGCATTCTTGGATACAAAGGATGGACAACCTAAGATGGCATCTCAGAGCTAAGCCACACGAGATACCATACCCAGGTTGCATTACAATATTGTCTCAATAAAACTTTTTAACACACCCTTTATCTCTAGGGCGTACCTTCTTTTAGGACCAGAAGCATGTGACCATCCAGACCACCGAAGCAGCAACTGTGACCTCAGACTTATACTATGGGGCCTACTCATCGAATATATTCAAGCAAAATGACATGCCCCTGCTCTTTTTACCTCTCTTCTCACTACTCCCTCTTCCTTTCCCCCCTATTTAATCTTATTTTCCCCTTTCTTCCTTTCTGCCCCTTCCAAATACTCTCCCCTATCCCCCTTCCAAAAATCCGACTACCACTTCACCCCTCAATCCCATCCAGATTTTCCAATTTATTAAAACTCTTCACCCTCAGTTCTTAATCTATTAGGCATCAAGACTGACCTCTTACCCCAACGAACCAGTACCCAGCATCCAAGCGAAGGGACATCTACTCAAACCCACACCTCGTCCATGGCAGGAAAAGAGAACCAACACCCCTACTGACTCATGCTGTGTGGCCCTCCCTACCAACTTATCCTAACGTGGACTGTTACTGGATACCATATTTAGCCCTAAAAGAACTCCCAATGCAAGAACTTTACACAAGACCCCCCCCCAAATCTTTTATCAATCTCAGGAAGGGCAGGGTGTGCGATGAAAAGGCGCCTGGGAACCCACACCCCACAAGAAATTCTCAAAAGCCAATGGGGAAACCTATACTTCCATCATAAGTGTAAGACCTGTATAACACTAACTCTTTATTTTTATTTTATTTTACTTAAAATCATTTTCCACTATACATATGTGAGCAAATATATATTTTTTATTTCTATTTTTATGTTTTTTTAGGTGTGTGACTTGTTTCTCTGTTCTTTTCACCCCCAAATGCACCGGCAATATAATGAAACACCATTTCTTCCTGCAAAGGCACACTAAAAAGGGGAAATCCCACATATATAAACAAGCTCTTATCTACTAGAAATAAGAACTTATACTTATTTACAATACGGGAGAATCTCCCACCTTGAAAATATGTCATGTGGATCCATCTTAGACACCAGAAGATTAGACATCGACCTCCAGGCTTGAATCCTGAACCCCAGACATAGAATCGACACAGTTCTTCACAACAGCTACAGGAACCAAAGCCCATCTGGGACATCCTGAATACTACTCGAACTCCAACATGTGCCAGTTCTAATATGATATCCTGACAACGAGGAAATTGGGAACAAATGTACATAAGAACAGGTTATTCTACCTTACCAACTAATGATAAAACAAAATCAGAAGACTTACCACACTATGGGCCATGCAAAAGCCAAGAACATGATCTATAGATGACCGGCTGATAGAACCATGATCGGGCAGTATATATTCTGAGACCAACAAGAAAGCCCTAGTCTAGGATTTGGTCTATGTCCTGCACAACAATCATGACCTCTAATTCTAGAGTCCTGACTGAGGCAATTGCAACTGAACGGGTCTTCTGGAAACATAACAAAAGACAATATCCCAGGGTCCATCCGAGTTTCTGTGTAAGGGCCAAGACCACTAACCACAGAAGACAGATTAAAATGACACCGAGGAAACAGAACTTCCAAAATCACAAAGAAAGTCTTCATCATAAGTTCTGCTCCTTGACCTGTGCACAGACTGAGACCTCTAGATTTAGAGGTCTGTTTTTATCATCCAGATCAGAGCAGAAGTCTTCCATACGGCACAAAAACACCAAAGGGAGAGTAAATGAACGTGAAAGGAGTCTATAGGCAATCTCATGACAATATATTCCAAAGGTAGAGAAACCCTGTATCTCTTAGGCCAAGGGAATTCTCGTTTCGAATGACCCCAATATTTACTGTGCCTATGAGGGGGGGAGAGACCAAAAACACTAAATAATACTTTTTTTATTTATTATTATTTTTTATCTAGTTTTTGTTGATTTCTTTGTTTTGGGGTAGATATTGAAGTAGTTGTCCATTTTTTATTTATATATTTACTTTTTATTTTCTTTTCTCTTCCTCTTTGCACCTTCTTATATTTCCTATCTCAAGACCATGGCAACTATGTGGTGCATATTTTTATTGCTGCAATGCTCACTGGATATTTTATTTGATTCCTCTTTCTGAACTGTTGTGGTGTTTCACCTTCTTTTCCCCTTCGTCCCTCAAATCAAGGATGAGAGCCTCTAGAATGACTCTACTCATAGTCGGCATAGTTAATTTTTACCCCATTATATTACTTTTCTCTTCCTCAAACAAAACCACATAACTTGAACTTTCTAGTCTCTCCTCCCAATTAAAGGGGGCAGTAATGGAGGCACCAAGACCAAGCAGTTATAAGACCACTAAGTAATAAACTAGACACAGAAGGGACCACACATTCTAGCAGCCCCTGGGGGGAGAATGGAGGATATGGGAGACAGGATGGGAGTTGATGTGGGAAGACAATTCGGTGGTGGGAATTCCCTTGATTTAATGTAAATATGTACCTGGAATATTACTGTGAATGATATGTAAGCCACTATAATTAAAATAAAAATTATATTAAAAAAGAAATGACACAATCATGAATTTTGCAGCAAGATGGATGAATCTACAAAATATTGTGTTAAATGAAGTAAGCCAGAAAAGAAAGGATATATACAGAAAGACAGCACTTTTCTGAGGTACTTAGAATATACACCTTCTATACACATAATACTCCAAGAACAAATACAATGCTCTAATAGGGTATAAACTCCAAGCACTAGAGTTATCAGCATTTACTAGGGAGAAGTGCTGAAAACAAGTGGAAGATGAACAACACAAAACCTCGACTATACTTCATACCACAAAGAAACCAGCAACAACAGAAACAACTATTTAGAGTGAACAGATATGTAATCAGCCTATTACTACAAAGGCCTATTATAGGACAGTAGTGGGCAACCTTTTTTTCAACTAAGCCAAATCTCGCCAAAACCACAGTTGAAATTTATTTTGAGAGCTACATTTTAAAACCGAAAATACATAGAATGGGACATTGTTTTTAGTTTCAATAATTTTTTATTGAGAATATTCTGCATGCAAGTATCCACAAAGGTCAGGAGGATACAAATAACACAACTAATAAAACAAAAACTTCAGAACGATATTATTTATCGATAATGTTAAATTCCATAAAATTTGCCTTAAATATAGAGAAAATTACATCTTGACAATGACTGACAAAGTCACAAACACTAATGTGAATACTGGCCTTTCATTTTCTTAGATAGTTTTAGTAAGTCAGGTTTGTATGTTGTTGTTTTTAATTTTAGGCATCATTCTAGATTCTCCTCAATCAGACAATTTCTCAATTTACTCTTGATAAGATTCATGCTTGAAAATGATTGTTCTCATAAATATGTAGTCCCAAACAAGGAAAGAACAGCAAACACTGGCTCTTTTTAGTTGATTATATGAGTCAGGAATACTATTCCAGATGTTAAAAATCAACATATCTTCATTCTCCTGGTCTTTCAAAGCAGACCACTTCTGTTGTGAACTAAGTTCACATTTGTGTTTCTCCAATCTTTCTAAATTAGCACAAAGACATTCAAATTTTGAGCTCCACAGTTCTTTGTTTTTTATACCTAGCAATTGCATTTCAAAGCTGCCAATGTCAATTTTAAAGGGAGAAAACTTTAATTCCGTTACAGTGGCATCCAGAGGTTTTTTTAACAAAGGCCAACATCAGTTTGCTGTTTCTGAAATACTGAAACCTCTTGAGAAAAGCTTCCCTCATATTTAAAAGTGCTGTTTTAAAATAGGTAATGTCAATACCAGAATTATTTTCTTGGCGATGTTTCAACAGGTTTGAAAAGTGAATCAAAGTTTCTCTGTCAAAATCTTGAGCAAAAACAGATCATTTACTTTCAAACAAAATAATTTTTAATATCGAAAAAATTGTGTTTCCTTTCCCCTGTAGTTTATGATTAAGCTGATTTAGATGTGAAGTAACATCCACTATGAAATAAACTTTTTAAGTCCACTGATTGTTTATTAATTCTGGATAGTGAACACCCTTCTCGAGCAAAAATGCTTTGATTTCTGATAATAAGGAAGCAAAACATTTCAAAACGTTTCCTCTTGATAACCAAACTGTGCTGAAAATTTGAAACCCTATAATATGGAAATGAAAAAGTTAAGAGAAAAACCTTTTAACAATCATTAAAAGCAAAAACAGTGTTCCAGGGAAAAGTAGTGATTTTACTGAAAGGAAAAAAAATCTATTGACACTTTAGTGTGTGCTGCAAGAAACCAAACTAAAATACACAAAAAACAAAAATGGCACATTGTTAAAGGCATATGATATCATATCATAAAGGAATTATGGTAGAGTGCCTAAAACATTTTAAAAATAATTTTTTAGACTGATTCCTGCTGGTTTCTGCTGGGAGTCAGAAGGGCACAGAAGCCATCTTGGGCCATGCAGTTTCCAGATGCCTGAGAATGAATTTCAACAGTGTTCCTGCCGGTGATCCTGCCTGCTTCAGAGGTGGTTCGGGTCATATGCACACTGATTCCTGTTGGTTTTTGCCGGAGGTCAGAAGGGTGCAGAAGCCATCTTGGGTCATGCTGTTTTCAGCTGCCTGAGACTGGATTTTATAAGAGTTCCTGCTGGTGATCCTGCCTGTTTCAGAGGTGGGTCGGGATGTACACACACTGATACCTTCTGGTTTCTGCTGGGAGTAAGAAGGGCGCAGAAGCCATCTTGGGCCATGCGGTTTCCAGATCCCTGAGACTGGATTTTATCAGCATTCCTGCCAGTGATCCTGCCTGCTTCAGAGAAAGAGAGAAAATTGAGGAACTCTGCTGGAACTCAGATGCCAGCACCCATATCTGCCTGTCTTCTGTGCTGTGCTCCATTTTTGGCCTGATTTCATCCTGTGTGTAGTTCATCTGCGGATGGCTCGCCTTCCCTGGAGCCTTCCCTGGAGGTGAGTTTACAAGCCCAGAAAGGGTGGAGCCAGAGGAGAACGGCCACTTCGCTTCACTTCTCGGCCGTGCACATTATTTAGCCAATGAATACAACCACAACACGTAGAAAAATGCACAATACAAATGTGAGAATGGGGAAACAATGCAGGCCAGCACCAGACAGAGAATGACGATGGCAACTATGATGGCTTGAACATGACCAAACAACTAGTCAGTCTCTCAGATAAGGAGTTTAAAGTCGCAATATGGAAGATGTTCAAAGAACTCAAAGGAAGTATAGAAGAGAAAACTAATAAGAATCAAGAGAATATGAAGATAGAAATCAGAAAACTGCAAACTGAAATTTCAGGTCAAATAACAGGTCTGAAAAACTCAGTAGATGAATTGAAGAAAAACATGGTTGAGCTTTCCCATGAGTTAACAGCTGATGAGGATAGAATTAGTACACTGGAAGATGAGATGAATAACAACTCCATACAGCAGAAGATTTGGAAAAAAAGCCTTAAAACAAATGATCAAACAATGTAAAAATTACTCAAAGAAAGAGAACAGATGAAAATAGAAGTTTATGATAAGCTGAACAGAAACAACTTAAGAATCATTGGAGTCCCAGAGACTCAGGAAGAAAATCTCCAGGAAGAATAAACAGTCAAGAACATCATTAAAGAGAAACTACCAGAGCTAAAGAATACATGCGTTCAAATCCTGCATGTCCGGAGAGTACCAACTAAAAGAGACCACAGAAAAAACACCCCAAGACACATCCTAGTCACAGTAAAGAATCCCACAGATAGAGACAGAATTCTGAAAGCAGCAAGATCGAAAAGAGAAATTACATTCAAGGGAACATCCTTGAGATTGACAGCAGACCTGTCACCGGAAACACTCAAGGCCAGAAGGCAGTGTTGGGACATAGTGACATAACTCAATGAAATAAATGCTTTGCCTGGAATACTGCACCCAGCAAAACTCACTTTCAGGTTTGAAAAAACAATACATGATTTCACAGACAAACAACAGCTCAGAAACTTTACAGACTCAAAACCATTTTTAAAAGAAAAACTGAACGGCCTACTTTAAGACAAGACTGACCAACAGACACATCAAACTTCGATATAAAGATGGCACTAACTCCCAGAACAATTCTTTCTCTCAACGTCAATGGACTAAATGCAGCACTTAAGAGAGACACAGAGTGGCTAAATAGATAAAAAAAAGAAAACTCAATCCAACCTTCTGCTGCCTACAAGAAACGTACGTGAATAGTCATAACATACATAGACTCAAAATAAAAGGCTGGAGGAAAATCATCCAAGCAAATAACACCCATAAAAAAGCTGGAGTGGCCATACTAATATCAGAAGATGCAAACTTTATACTTAGGAGAGTTGTAAGAGACAAAAATGGGCATTTTGTATTAATAAAGGGATACGTACAGCAGGAAGAAATCACTATCCTAAACATATATGCACCAAATGAGGGGCCAGCAAAATATTTAATAAAATTGTTGACAAATCTGAAAAATAATATCAATTACAACACAATAATTGCGGGAGATCTCAACACGGCATTGTCATCACTTGACAGGTCAACCAGACTGAAACCCAACAAGAATATACTAGACCTGAAAAGAGAAATGGAAGAAAGAGGCCTAGTAGATATAAACAGGATACTGCACCCCCAGAAGCCCGAATACACATTTTTCTCTAATGTACATGGGACGTACTCCAGGATATACTACATGCTAGCACATAAAACATACCTCCATAATATCAAGAGGATAGAAATTTTGCAGGCTACCTTCACTGACCACAAGGCCCTGAAATTATATGTGAACTACAAAGGAACACAGAAGAAAAACTATAATACCTGGAAGTTAAACAGCCTAATACTGAATAACCAGTGGGTCCGAGATGAAATCAAACAGGAAATCAAAACCTTCCTAGAAACAAATGACAATGGAGAACCAAACTATCAGAACTTATGGGACACAGCAAAAGTGGTACTGAGAGGAAAATTTATAGCTTTGCAAGCACACATCAAGAAAGAAGAAGGGACATACCTGAATAGCTTAATGACGCAGCTCATAGAATTAGAAAGTACTCAACAAAAGGACCCAAAAAGAGGGAGACAGAAGGAAATAACAAAGCTAAGAGCAGAAATCAATGAAGTGGAAACCCGAAAAACAATCCAAAAGATAAACGAAAGCAGAAGTTGGTTCTTTGAAAAAATAAACAAGATTGATAGACCACTGGCAAAAATAAGAAAGAAAGAAACTTGATAACTCATATTAGAATGAAAAAGGAGAGATCACTACTGATACAATAGAGATCCAAAGGGTAATCAGAAACTACTTTGAGAAACTCTATGCCATTAAAAACGAAAACCTCGAAGAAATGGATAAATTTTTTGGACTCATAATCTTCCATGGTTGAATGAAGAGGATGTAGCATATCTAAACACACCCATCACTATTGAGAAAATTAAGACAATAATCAAATATCTGCCCAAAAACAAAAGTCCAGGCCCAGATGGATTTACTAATGAATTCTTTCAAACCTTTCAAGAGGAACTACTGCCGATTCTGGCAAGACTCTTTCATGAAATTGAAAAAACAGAAACACTTCCAAATAGCTTTTATGAAGCCAATATTACCTTGATACCTAAACCAGACAGAGATGCTATGAAAAAAGAAAATTACAAACCAATATCTCTGATGAATACAGATGCAAAGATCCTCAACAAAATCCTGGCAAATAGAATTCAATGCCTCATTAAGAAGATCATCTGCTGCAATCAAGTAGGTTTCATCCCAGAAATGCAAGGCTGGTTTAACATCCGTAATTCTATCAACATATTACACAACATCAACAACAAGAAAAATATAAATCACATGATCATATCAATAGATGCAGAGAAAGCATTTGATAAGGTCCAACACCCATTCTTGATCAAAGATGCAAAGAAAGCATTTGATAAGGTCCAACACCCATTCTTGATCAAAACTCTCAGCAAGATGAGAATGGAAGGAATCTTTCTTAATATAGTTAAGGCCATCTACCACAAGCCAGTGGCAAATATTATCCTCAATGGAGAAAAACTGAAAGCCTTTCCTCTAAATTCTGGCACAAGACAAGGCTATCCTCTCTCACCACTCCTATTCAACATAGCACTGGAAGTACTCGCTATAGCAATTAGGCAAGAAAAAGATATCAAGGGAATCAAGATAGGATAGGAAGAAGTCAAGCTCTCGCTGTTTGCAGATGAAATGATACTCTACTTAGAAAACCCTAAAGTCTCTACAAAAAAGTTTCTAGAATCAATAGACTCATATAGCAAGGTGGCAGGCTAAAAAATCAATACACAAAAATCAATAGCCTTTCTATACACCAATAATAATACGGAAGAAATGGACATTAAGCAAACAACCCCATTCACAATAGTGCCACACAAACTCAAATTTCTTGGAATGAGCTTGACTAAAAATGTGAAGGACCTATACAAAGAAAACTATAAAACTCTGCTCCAAAATTAAGAGAGGACACGCGGTAATGGAAGCACATACACTGCTCATGGATTGGCAGGATTAACATCATCAAAATGGCAATACTGTCCAAAGCATTGTACAGATTTAATGCGATCCCTCTAAAAATACCCATGACATTCTTCAAAGAAGTGGATCAGGCACTTTTGAAATTTGTTTGGAATAATAAATACCCTAGAATAGCTAAAGCAATAATTGGGAACAAGAATATGGGAGGAATTACTTTCCCCAACTTTAAACTTTACTACAAAGCAATAGTTATCAAAACAGCATGGTATTGGAATAATGACAGGCACTCAGATCAGTGGAATAGGCTTGAATACTCAGAGAATGTTCCCCATATATATAATCACCTAATTTTTGATAAAGGAACAAGAAATCCTAAATGGAGCAAAGAAAGCCTCTTCAACAAGTGGTGTTGGCACAACTGGCTAGACACCTGCAAAAAATTGAACTTAGACCCCCAGCTAACATCATGTATGAAGGTTAAATCTAAATGGATGAAAGACCTCAATATCAGATCCTAAACCATAAGATATATAGAACAACACATAGGTAAAACAATCCAGGACATTGAGACTTAAGGCATCTTGAAAGAGGAAACTGCACTCCCCAAGCAAGTGAAAGCAGAGATTAACAGATGGGAATATATTAAACTGAGAAGCTTCTGCACCTCAAAATAAATAGCGCCCAGGATACAAGAGGCCCCCACTGACTGGGAGAAACTATTCACCCAATACCCATCAGACATGGGGCTAATCTCCAAAATATACAAGGCACTGACAGAACTTTACAAGAAAAAAACATCTAATCCCAACAAAAAATGGGGAGAAGAAATGGACAGACACTTTGACAAAGAAGAAATACAAATGGCCAAAAGACATATGAAAAAATGCTCCACATCACTAATCATCGGGGAGATGCAAATCAAAACAACTATGAGGTATCACCTCACACCCCAGAGATTGGCACACATCACAAAGAATGAGAACAAAGCAGTGTTGGTTGGGATGTGGATACAAAGGTACTCTTATCCACTGCTGGTGGGAATGCTGTCTATTTCAACCTTTATGGAAAGCAGTATGAAGATTCCTCCAAAAACTGGAAATCCAGCTCCCATATGACCCAGCTATCCCACTCCTAGGAATATACCCTAGGAACACAAAAATACAATACAAAAATCCCTTCCTTACATCTATATTAATTGCAGCACTATTTACCATAGCAAGACTCTGGAAACAGTCAAGATACCCATCAACAGATGAATGGCTAAAGAAACTGTGGTACATATACACAATGGAATATTATGCAGCTGTCAGGAGAGATGAAGTCATGAAATTTTCCTATACATGGATGTACATGGAATTTATTATGCTGAGTGGAAATATTATGCTGAGAGCATGATGCACAATGGTCTCACTCATCTATGGGTTTTAAGAAAAATAAAAGCCATTCTTGCAATAATAACTTTCAGACACAAAAGAGAAAAGAGCTGGAAGTTACAACTCACCTCATGAAGCTCACCGCAAACAGGGATGAGTTTAGTTAGAGAAATAACTACGTTTTGAACTATCCTAATAATGAGAATGTACAAGGGAAATAGAAAGCCTGTCTAGAGTACAGGCGGGTGTTGGGTGGGAGGAGGGAGATTTGGGACATTGGTGATGGGAATGTTGCACTGTTGATGGGTGTTGTTCTTTAGATGACTGAAACCCAAACACAGTCATGTATGTAATAAAGTTGTTTAAATAAAAAAATTTAAATATATATATATTAATTTATCTTAAAAATAAATTTTTCATTTAAGCATATTTGTAACATTGTTACAAAATTATTCAAAGTTCAGTTTCAAACATAGAATGAACACCACCCTTCACCAGTGCACTTTCCCTACCTCCAATGTCCCTTCTTTCCTTCCCCTTCACCCTTCTCTTCCTATGTCAGGGGCAGGTATTTTGCTTTTTTTCTCTCTATCTCTCATTTCCCTTATAACACTGTGGTTTGCAAAATTTTCTTTATAACACTGTGGTTTGCAATATTGTTAATTAAATGTTATCATGCATGCCACTTATCCATTTTTAGCGTCCAGTTCTTGTCCAGAGTGTTAAGTTCCAACTATCAATGTCATAATGTACCTTTCTCTATTCTAACTGAACTCACCACTTTTTATGGCAAGCTTCCTATCATGGACTGGTCCTCCTGTCCCAATTCCCTATTTTCTCTAGATATTATTACCATATTACCATTTATTATTCTTATATGCCACAAATGATTATTCTGTGTTTACACCTCTCCTTTTGACTCATTTCACTCAGAATAATAATCTGATGTGTTGATGTATGTACAAATGATGCACTGTGCATGGCTCAGTGTTTTTGTGTAGTCACAAGACATAGAAGTTGCACACCATACATTGTATCCACTCGTTGTATGGTAGACTGGATTCAAAAAAACTCCCTGCTGAACTAAACTCTGTGACAGATGACACAGTAAAGATAATTTGTGAAATTCACAATTGTGATCAAATCCAAGCTATTCACCACTCTGGGTGAGAGTATGGATGCCCACTACTCACATTTTCTTCATAAAGAAGTGAAGTGGCTGTTTAGGGGAAGGGTGCTCTCTCGTCTTTTTGGCAAGAGGGAAGAAGTATTGCAGTTTCTGTGACAGGAGAACTCTGACATTGCACAGCCCTTGTTGGACAAGGAATGGGTAGCTGAGCTTGTGTATTTAGCAGACATTGTTCATTTTCTCTATGAACTTAATATTTCTCTACAGGAGAGTTTCACAAATGGTTTTTACAGTGAGACATAAGATGGATGTGTTCAAAAAAGAATCTGATTCTGGGATAGCTGTGTCTGAGAAGGAAATATTGAAATGTTTCCACTCTTGCAAAAATTTCCGATTGTCACTTATATTATGCAGAAAGTCATAATCAATATGAAAAACAGTATTTAAGGGCATTAGCTCATAACTTTAATCATGAGTACTCTGAATATGAAAATCCACAGAAAAGAAAACTCTGGGTTGAGAATCCCTTCATGGAAGATACCCACTCTTGTGCAAAATAAAATATGTATTTTAAGATCACTCCAGGCACTGTATTTCTAACCCCCACCCAACCTGGTCTGAAGAAGCATGCTAGCAGAAAAGAAATAATAAACCAAGCTAGCCAGGAAAGGATTATCATGGAGTCCATGGCCCTTTACCTTGTACCTCTGCCTCCAGTCCCAAAAGTTAGAACACCTCTTTCTTTATTAAAACCAATTTCCAATACCAGGAGGCTTCAGGTCAAGAAAGAGAGACAAAAGTACATATTCAGTGGGCTTTATATATCAAGAAGGAGGTTTAAGAAAAGATGACTTTGGGTGGGGGAACACCTTTGTTTAGAGTTGATACTGGGTATTATCTTATGCTCTTGGAGTCAGCTGCCAGGGCTGCACACAGGGTGCACACTGACAGTGGCTAGGAGCAGAGCCCTGACTCCTGGAGCAGCCGCCCGGCACACAGAAGAGCCCCATTAAAAGTGTAAAGAGCCTCTGGAACATTGGTGATGGGAATGTTGCACTGGTGATGGGTGCTGTTCTTTACATGACTGAAACCCAAACACAATCATGTATGTAATAAAGTTGTTTAAATAAAATAATTTTAAATAAAAGTGTAAAGAGCCTCATGTGTCTCGTGAGCCACAGCTTTCCAACCTCTGTCTTGCGAGTTTATACACAGATAGAGGTGAAGAATATGTTTGGAAGCCAGAGACTCCAGTGGCAGCATTTCCTAACAACATGTTTTAGTGCCTTAATTATACTAGGTATAAAATAATCTCTCACCTTCTCTGTCCACAGGGATTCTTGGAAATAAAAGTTGTCCACCCTAATTTGACACCTCAGTGTTCAGTCATAACAGATACCATATTCAGTTTTCATCTTGAAAATTCTTGATAAAAAACTCTACCCTTTTTCTCTTGATTATGTCTTTTATTAGTACCTGAAGCATATGATCATTCAAATCACTGAAACAGTCAACTGCGAACCACAGAATTATATTACAGGACCCTCTCATTGAATGTGTTTGGGCAAATTAATGTTTCATTTCTCTCTCTTCCTCTCTCTCTTTTCTCTACCTCTTTCCTTCTCCCCTTCTTCCTCTTCTCCTTCCTCCTCCTCATCAATTTAACCTATGTCAAATAAAACTAATTTGATAGTTTCTTTTTAGGAAAAGAACTTTAATACATAAGATGCAACAGATAATACTACATAGAGTGAGTAGCCACCTACATAGGTAAGCCTCATTAACACATGCTTAGTACTTGAGACACAAAACCTATTTGTATCCTAAACTGCTAGAGCCATTATCTAATCCTGAAATCTTCATTTAGCAAGGCCCAACCCCTTCACTGAAGAAATGCCTAGAAACTGAGAAAACCTCCCAACTCTGACGCACCGATCCAATCTCTTTTATTTGATTTATTAACTTTTCATTTATTTATTTTTACTATATTTACCTATTTTTCTGTTCTCTCTCTTATCTTTTGCTCTCCCTTCCTCTGTTTCCTAAGCTATACCTAAGCTAATTATCTTAATTAAACCAGTTCTTAAGAACTCAGACAGATCCTATTAAGGTCAGACTTCTAACAGCACCTTACATATAGATCACTAATATATATCTTTATGTGGGCATGAATACATAGAGAGAGGACTCCTCTATGAGAGCTAAACCTAAATTGTAAACAATCAGTACCAATAGTGTATGTAGCCCCCTCCTATAAACTATCCCTCCTCCCCCTTCAGAAATCCTATTATCCCTTCACCCGCCAATCCCAATCCAATATCCAGCCTAATTAATGCTCTTTATCCTCAATTCTTTTTTTTTTTTTTTTTTTGGTTTTTTTGGGCCACACCCTGTGACGCTCAGGGGTTACTCCTGGCTATGCGCTCAGAAGTTGCTCCTGGCTTCTTGGGGGACCACATGGGACACCGGGGGATTGAACCGTGGTCCGTCCTAGGCTAGCGCAGGCAAGGCAGGCACCTTACCTCCAGCGCCACCGCCCGGCCCCATATCCTCAATTCTTAACCCATTAGGTATCAATACGGACCTCCTGCCCCAATAAGCCATTACTCAGCTCCCAAACGAAGGGACATCCACTCAGCCCCACATCTACTTTCCCTGGCAAGAAACTACAACCAACACTCCTGTTGACTCATGCTCTGTGGACCTCCTTCTCACTCCTCCCCCAAAATGTGGACTGTTGCTTGATACCGGACTCAGCTCCAAAAAAAATCCTCAGTGCAAGAAATCTACTTGAGCCCTTTCTGCCGCAAAGCATGTCTCAACTCAACAAGACCAGGGTGTGTGAGGAAAATGTGCCCTGGATTCCACCTACACAAGAATATCCCAAAAGACAATGGGGAAGCCTATATTTCCTTTTTAAGTTTAATACTTCTATAATAATACCTCTTAACCTGTTTATCTCCAAATGTTAGGTAGTTTTCTGCATTATTTTGTTCCCTTAATTACTTTTTTAAACTCATTTTTATTTATATTTTCCTTTATATGTGTGTGTTTGTCTTATTTTTGTTTTCTTCTCTTCCTTAACTTCACCTATTTTGTTTCTTCTTGGTACAACAGCTAGGGCTCAAAGATGATGGTGCCTAACACTCTCACCCCCAAATGCACCAGCAATATGATATAGCACCATTTCTTTTTGCAAAGGCATGCTAAAAAGGGGGAAAATTTATGTATAAAAACAAACTTATCTACTAGGGATAAGAACTTATATATTTTACAATACAGAGGCACCTCCCACTTTGAATTTATGTTATGTCCTACCAACTTAGACTTCATGTGCTTAGACAGCAATCTAATCTTGAATCTAATCTTGTCTAATCTTGAACCTTAGATCTCAGACATAGAACCAACACAGTTCTCCGCAATAGCTTCAGTTACCAAAGTCCCTGGGACATTCTTAATACTGTTCTGACACCAACACGCACCAGTTTTGATATGATATCCTGACAATGAGGAAATGCCAACAACTTGATCTAAGAGCAGGTTGTCTTATGTCATCACCTAACAATAAGATGAAATCAGAAGACATGTCATCCATTGATCTTTGCAAAAGCCAAGATTACAAACTATAGAAGACTGACTGTGACAACAATGACTGGGCAGGCCTGGGACCAATAAAAACAACCCTACTCTATGCTTTAGCCTGCGATCTGTACAACCAAGAGTTTTTTAAATATATTTTTTATTTTAATCATAGTGGCCTACATATCATTGACAATAATATTTTAGGTACATATTAACATAAAATCAGGGAAATTCCCATCACCTAATTGTCCTCCCTCCAATATCCACCTCCCATATCCACCTCCCTCACCCCCAGGGCTGCCAGAATAAGTGGTCCTCTCTGTGCCTAGCTGACTACCTAGTGATCCTACACCAGCTTGGTCTTGGTACCTCCCTTATTTCCCACTCTAGTTGGGAGGTGGGACTAGATAGTTCAAGTTATGTGGTTTTGTTTGAAGAAGAGAAAAGTAATTTTTTTGTGATGCCAGGAAAGTTTCCTCTTGGTTGTGTGTGAGAAAATCAAGCCACTGTAGCTAGCGATCTTGATTTTTGCACAGGTTATAGGTCAGGGTCTAGGATAGAGTCTCTAGGTTCTAGAGGTTCCTATCCATCATTGTTATGATGTTCAGTCTTATGTAACATTTGTTCCCTGTTTTCGTTCAGTCCCTAAGCCGAAGCCTAGAATATTATGGATCCAAAGGTTCTGCTCAATCTCTGTTGTCCAAGTTGGACCTCTGCAATAAGACATCTTGTTGTAGTTGTTGTTGTTTTTTATGTGTCCTGGGCTACAGCCTAGGGTAGGGTTTTCCTTATTAGTTCCAAGGTAGGTTCTGTTCAGTCACAGTTGTCAAAGTCAGTTTTCTATTATTGGTGCTCTTATTTTTCACAGTTCAAAGAACGATATCTCTTCTGATTTCCATTTAGTGTTAGGTGATGTGATAGGACAGCTTGGTCTTAGGTCAAGTTTTCCTTTCCTCATTGTCGTATCAAAACTTGCACAAGTTGGTGCCAGAGTAGTGTTATAAATCTCCCAATGGAGCTTAGTTCCTGGTGGTGTTGCCCAGAGCTGTATCATTTCTACGTTGGGGATCTGGGGTTTCAGATTGGACTGACACTGTCCAATCTCCTGGGGACTGGTTGTATCCACATGACACATGTTCAGGATGGGAGGCACCCTTCTGCTATAAAAAGTGAGTTCTTATCCCTAGAAGATAAGATCTTGTTTCTGTGTCTATGGTTTCCCCTTTTTTTACTATGCCCATACAAAAACATATGGTGTAATACTGTGTTGCTGGTGCTATTCTGGGTAAGGAGGACAGGCTGCACACACAGTCTGTGTCGTCTGGTTTTGTTCTGAGCTTTTATCCCAGTCAAGGCTTTTTGTACCAAGCAGCACCAAAAATGGTAAGGATAGAGAAAAAATGTACATATTAAAATAGAAAAAATAAATAAAACTGAGTTAAAAAGAAAAGGTATTCGAATAAAACAAGTGGTGGAGGATGCTACTTGTATATTTAGGAATACACAAAGCCTTTGGGATGGGGTAATGAGTATATATGGAACCAGGGGTTGATCCCATGATGGTATGCTTTAAGGATGGAGAAATCCTGAGTCTTTTAGGCCACGGGAATTCCCTTTCTTCCCCAATGCTTACTGTGCCTATGCAAAAAGAAAAAAAAAGTGGGGGGAATGCCAAACCCTACCACTCCAGCAACCATACTTTTCTTGTTTTGTTTAGATTTCTTAGTTTTTGACTTTATTTTCCTTCTCTTTTTTTCTTTCACTTTTCTCATTCTTTTTCACTCTTGTGGTTATTATTTAGATATTTATTTTTATTCTTATTTTTATTTGCTGGGTCCATTTTTTCTTTTTTCTTCCATTTTTCTTTTCTTTTTTTCTCTCTCTCTTCTTTCTTTTTCTTTTTTTGGGTAGTTGTCAACAAATTTTTTTCTCCCCTTTTTCTTATCCTTTTTATCTCCAATGACGGTGGCTAAATGCTCAATCTACAATAAGCTGTGAAGTGGAGACCAGTTGCACTAGCATACTGGGGCATAGAGGAGGGAGATATGGGATGCACACTGGGAACAGGGGTGGAGGGAGGACAGCACTGGTGGTGAGAATGCCCCTCATTCATTGCCACTATGTACCATAAATGATGCAGTGAAAAATTTGTAATGCACTTTGGTCACAATAAAAATTTAAAAAAAAGAGAAAAGTAATAAACTGGGGGGGAAAATCAAATATGCCAAAAATGGGCAGAGTCCTTCTGGAAGCTCTCATCCTAGTTTTGAAAGACAAAGGGGAAAAAGAAGGTGGAACACCACAACAGTACAAAAAGAAGTGTCAAATAAAACTTCCAGTGAAACTCTAACAATAAAGATAAGCACCACATAAAGGCCATGGTCTTAAAATAAAAAACATGGCAGAGCACATAAAGGGAGAAAATAAAATAAGAAAAAAAAACTAAATATGAACGGAGACAACAACTGCAATAACCACACCAAAACAAATAAATTGGCAAAAACTAGATTAAAAAAATGTGCTTTTGCTTTTTTTTTTTTCTCTTTTTTCCCCTCCTGCACAGGCACAGTAAATATTGGGGTCATTCGAAAAGGAATTCCCTTGGCCTAAGAAAACCAGGGTTTCTCCACCCTTGAAGTATATTGTCATGGGATTAACTATAGACTCCTTTCAGGTTCATTTACTCTCCCTTTGGTGCTTTTGTGGTGAATGGAAGACTTCTGCTCCGCCTGGGTGATAAAATCAGACCTCTGTATCTAGAGATCTCGGTATCTGCACAGGTCAGGGAGTGTAATTTATGATGAAGTCTTTCTTTGTGGTTCTAGAAGTTCTGTTTCCTCCGTGTCCTTTTAATCCATTTTTTGTGGTTGGTGGTCTTGGTCTTTGCACCGATCCTAGGACGGGGCCTGGAATAGCATCTTTCATTATGTTTCCAGAAGACCCATTCCGTTGCAATTGTCTCAGACAGACCTCTGGAAGTAGAGAGCATGGCAACCAAAATTTTTAATTCCAGAGGTCTGACTGAGACAACTGAGACAACAACTGAGTAGAACTTCTGGAAACATAATGAAAAACTCCATCCTAAGCTTCGTTCTAGGATTGATGCAAAAACGAAAACCAAGACCACCAACTACAGAAGACTGACTAAAACAACAGTGATGGAACAGAACTTCTAGAACTGTAAAGAAAGACTCCATTCTAGGCTTTATCCAAGACCTGTACAAATACCAAGATCTCTTGTCACAGAGGCCTGATCGTATCCATGACTGAGTGAAAGGTTCCAGACACCACAAAAGGACTTAGGGGAGAGTAAAAGACATGTAGGGAGCCCCGTGTTATGCCCATGATAGTATACTTCAAGAGCAGAGAAACCATGTATCTTTAGGCCAAAGGAATTCCCTTTCTAATCTCCCCAATATTTACTGTACCTATGCAAAAAAAGAAGATGCACAAATTAATTTTTAGTTGTTATTGTTTTTTTGTTTGTATTGTTTTGTTTATGTTTCTATGCTCTGATTCATTTTTATTTCAGGATCATTATTGTTGTTTGGTTGCTGTCTTTACTGATGTAGTGTTTTTTAGGGGGATTGTTTTATTTATTTTTTGTATTGTTATGTTTTTCTTCCTTTTTTCCTTTCTTCTCTTAAATGGATATTTTTAGCCTCTAGAAGGACTCCTCCTATTTTTTGCCTATTTGAGTTGTGACCCGCTTTTTCTTTTTTTCTGTCCTTCAAACAGAACCCCATAACTTGAACCATCTTGAAACCATCTCCCTCAGAAATTGAGGGGGAAATAATGGAGGATTCCAAGACAAAAAAGTCATATGGACATTGAGTAGAAATAAAACATGATCAGATTTAAACACCAAATCCAAAGCCAACAACAACAGAATGGATACCCAATCTACAGCAAGCTAGACACAGAGGGAACCACTTACACTAGCAGCCTGGAGGCAAAGGAGGGGGATATGAGATGTATTCCGGGAAAAGGGGTGGAGGGAGGACAACATTGTTGGTGAGAAAGTCCCTTATTTAATGTCACTATGTACCTAAAATATTACTGTGAATGATTTGTAATCCACTTTGGTAAAAAATTTTTTTAAATATAGTAGAGGCAATCTACCACAAGCCAATGGCAAATATTATTCTAAATGGAGATCAACTAAAAGTCTTTCCTCTAAAATCTGGTACAAGACAAGGCTGCCCTTTCTCACCACTACTATTCATCATAGTGCTGAAAGTTCTTGCCATAGCAATTAGGCAAGAAAAATATATCAAGGGCATGTAGATAGGGAAGGAAGAAGTCAAGCTTTTACTGTTTGCAGATGACATGATACTCTACTTAGAAATCCCTAAAGACTCTACCAAAACACTTCTAGAAACAATAGACTCATATAGCAGAGTGGCAGGATACAAAATTGAATACAAAAATCAATGGCCTACTTATACACCAATAATGATAGAGAAGAACTGGATATCAAAATTTAATACCATTTACATTACTGCCACACAAACTCAAATATCTTGGAGTCAACTTAAGGAAGTAGAAGGAAGTGGTAGGAGGGAAGTAGAAAGCCTGTCTAGAGGACAGGCCAATGTGGGGTGGGGAGGAGGGACACTTGGGATATTGGTGATGGGAATATTGCACTAGTGAAGGTTTTTTTTTAATTATAAAAAATCAAGAGAAAAAAAAGAAATACAAGAGGACACACATAAATGGAAACATATACCCTGATCATGGATTGGGAAGATTGATATCATTAAATGGCAATACTCCCAAAGGCATTGTACAAATTTAATGCAATCCCTCTAAGGATACCCATAACATTCTTCAAAGATGTGGATCAAACACTCCTGAAATTCATCTGGAACAATAAACACCCAAGAATAGGTAGAGCAACTCTTGGGAAAAGAAATATTGGAGGCATCACTTTTCCCAACTTTAAATTTTATAATAAAGCAATAGTCATTAAAACAGCATGGTATTGGAATAAGACAGATCCTCAGATCAGTGTAATAGACTTGAATATTAAGAGAATGCACCCCAGATATACAATCAATTAATCTTTGATAAAGGGGTAAGAAATGCAAAGTGGAGCAAGAAAAGCCTCTTCAGCAAGTGGTGTTGGCACAACTGCTCAGCCACTTGCAAAAAACGGACTCAGACCTCAATACCCATCAGATAAGGGGCTAAAGATATACAAAGTACTGACGGAATTTAACAAGAAAAAAACATGTAACCCGATCAAAAAATGGGGAGAAGAAATGAATAGATAATTTCTCAAAGAAGAAATACAAATGGCCAAAGGCACATTAAACAATGCTCCACATCACTAATCATTAGAGAGATGTAAATCAAAGCAACTATGAGGTGACATCTCACACTACAGAGACTGGCATACATGAAAAAGAACAAGAATAATCAGTGCTGGTGGGGATGTGGAGAGAAAGGAACTCTCTTTCACTGCTGGTGGTAATATGGTCTAATTCAGTCCTTATAGAAAACCTTATGGTGATTCCTCAAAAAACTGTAAATTGAACTCCCCTATGATCCAGCTATACCACTCCTAGGGATATACCCTAGAAACACAAAAATCTAATACAAAAATCCCTTCCTCACACCTATATTCATCGCAGCACTTTTTACAATAGCCAGAATCTGAAAATAACTAAGATGCCCTTCAACAACAGATGAATGGCTAAAGAAACTGTGGTTCAAATACATATGGAATATGATGCAGCTGTTAGAAGAGATGGTCATGAAATTTTCCTATAGATGGATGTATATAAAATCTATTATGCTGAGTGAAATTAGTGAGAGGGAGAAAAGCAGACACACACAGATAGACTCACTCATCTATGAATTTTAAGAAAAAGTAAAGACATTGAAGTAATTTCCAGAGTTGAGGGCCAGAAGGACTGGCTCAATACATGAAGCTCAGCACAAAGAGTGGTGAATGCAGTTAGAAAAATAACTACGCTAAGAACTATCGTAACAATATCTGAGAGTGAGATATGTAGACAGCCTCTCTCAAATACAGGGGTGGGGTTGGGGGAGGAAAGAGATAGGTCATTGGTGATGTGAAGGTTGCATGGTTGAAGGGTGGTGTTCTTGTTATGACTAAAACCCAACTACAATTATGTTTGTAATCACGATGTTTAAATAAGAAAGTATTTGATTAAAAAATAAAAAGTAAGGGAAAAAAGAAGAAAAACATAAAAAACCCAAACCCACAAAATCCAGAATCAACAAAATAAACATAACAAAAAAGAAACAAAAATCAAAAGACCAAAACAGCAAAAAAAAAAAAAATAAACATAGCAAAAAAAAAAATCAAAAGACCAAAACCAGCAACTACAAAAAAGCACCACAGCAACAAATACCAACAATAACCATGAGACTGAAAGAAAAAAAAAAAAGAAAAGAAAAGAACAAAGGAAGGAGGGCCTGGTGTGGCAAGGTTTTTTGTTTGTTTTTTGTTTTTGTTTTTGTTTTGCACAGGTACAATAAATATTGGGGAAATTAAAAGGGAAATTTGATTGGCTTAAAAGATACATGGTTTCTCCACCCTTGTGCATACTGTCCTGTTTTTATTAATTTGGGGAGTAGACTGTGCATTTAAACTTGAAATCTTCCCATTCATGGATATGATATACCCATGCATTGTTTCTTAACTCTTCTTTTTTTATTTTTTTTAATTTATTTAAACACCTTAATTACATACATGATTGTGTTTGGGTTTCAGTCATGTAAAGAACACCACCCATCACCAGTGCAACATTCCCATCACCAATGTCCCAAGTCTCCCTTCTCCCCACCCGACCCCCGCCTGTACTCTAGACAGGCTCTCCATTTTCTTCATACATTCTCGTTATTAGGACAGTTCAAAATGTAGTTATTTCCCTAACTAAACTCATCACTCTTTGTGGTGAGCTTCCTGAGGTGAGCTGGAACTTCCAGCTCTTTTCTCTTATGTGTCTGAAAATTATTATTACAAGGGTGTCTTTCATTTTTCTTAAAACCCATAGATGAGTGAGACCATTCTGCGTTTTTCTCTCTCTCTCTGACTTATTTCACTCAACATAATAGATTCCGTGTACATCCATGTATAGGAAAATTTCATGACTTCATCTCTCCTGACAGCTGCATAATATTCCATTGTGTATATGTACCACAGTTTCTTTAGCCATTCGTCTGTTGAAGGGCATCTTGGTTGTTTCCAGAGTCTTGCTATGGTAAATTGTGCTGCAATGAATATAGGTGTAAGGAAGGGGTTTTTGTATTGTATTTTTGTGTTCCTAGGGTATATTCCTAGGAGTGGTATAGCTGGATCGTATGGGAGCTCGATTTCCAGTTTTTGGAGGAATCTCCATATTGCTTTCCATAAAGGTTGAACTAGACGGCATTCCCACCAGCAGTGGATAAGAGTTCCTTTCTTTCCACATCCCCGCCAACACTGTTTATTCTCATTCTTTGTGATGTGTGCCATTCTCTGGGGTGTGAGGTGGTATCTCATCGTTGTTTTGATTTGCATCTCCCTGATGATTAGTGATGTGTAACATTTTTTCATGTGTCTTTTGGCCATGTGTATTTCTTCTTTGTCAAAGTGTCTGTTCATTTCTTCTCCCCATTTTTTGATGGGGTTAGATGTTTTTTTCTTGTAAAGTTCTGTCAGTGCCTTGTATATTTTGGAGATTAGCCCCTTATCTGATGGGATTGGGTGAATAGTTTCTCCCACTCAGTGGGTGGCTCTTGTATCCTGGGCACTATTTCCTTTGAGGTGCAGAAGCTTCTCAGTTTAATATATTCCCATCTGTTAATCTCTGCTTTCACTTGCTTGGAGAGTGCAGTTTCCTCCTTGAAGATGCCTGTAATGTCCTGGAGTGTTTTGCCTATGTGCTGTTCTTAACTCTTCTTAACTTCCCTGATAACGTTTTGTGGCTTTTAATATAAATTCATAGTATATCTTTGGCTAAATATTTTGAAACTTTTTCAGAATAAAAAATCCCTACCTCATTTTAAAATCTGATGTTTTCTAAATTTAACAATGATGAGAGAATGCAGAGATGGGTCAGTCATTATTGCAGTATAGTTATATAAAAATTTTATAGTTTTCACATTACAACCAATTTTATATCACTAAGCTAACATATATTAGATTAACATAGAATTTTATGAATTTAATAAATATATTTTATACACTTATTTTAATTTTATTATGTGTAACAACAGCTTAAATAATATTATGATAAAATATTTTAATATTAGAGGACCAATTAAACCTCTATTTTAGATTTGAGCCACATTGCTCATGTTCAGTGGTTACTCTTAGGGGACAATATTTGATGCCAGGAACTAAAACCAAGTCAACCACGTACAAGGCAAATGCCCTACACAGTGTAACATTTTTCTGGGTCCCCATAAAAAGATACCCAGAGAAAGATTTGAAAGATGCCATTAGAAAGGCAGGTGGGAGGGTCTGCCCCTGCTGTGAAATTGGCGACTGGGAGAGACTGAGGGGACCTGTTGGCTTTGCCTGTTTCTCTTCTCTTCTGTCTCGAAAACCAGGAGGAGAAGAGCTAAAACTGTCTCCTGGAGGCTCCAGAAGACCAACGCCATTCCTCTTTGCTTCGTGGCCTCTTTGCTCTTTCTATCTAATGAACCACATCATAACATGCAGAATAAAAACCACCCTACAAGCATGACAATGGGGAAAAAATCACAGGCAACACCATGCACAGAGAACAAAGATAATAGCTGGGGCCGGCGAGGTGGCGCTAGAAGTAAGGTGTCTGCCTCACAAGAGCTAGCCAAGGAAGGACTGTGGTTCGATTCCCCGTTGTCCCATATGGTCCCCCTAAGCCAGGGGCAATATCTGAGCACATAGCCAGGAGTAACCCCTGAGCATCAAACAGGTGTGGCCCAAAAAACCAAAAAAAAAAAAAAAAAAGATAATAGCTGTGATGACCCAAAAAATAAAATAACAACCATCTGATTAATCTCTCAAATAAGAAATTTAGAATAAAAATTTGGAGGATCCTGATGGAAATCAAAGAAAATATAGCTCTAGCTGAACAGAACACAGATAGAAGTCAGTTAACTCCAAACTAAAATAACAGATCTGAAAAACTCGGTTGCTGAACTGAAAAACTCAATAGAAAGCCTCTTTATCAAGGTAACAGAAGCAGACGACAGAATCGGTGAACTGGAAAATAAAATGCAGAACAACTCCATACAGCAGAAGAGACTGGAAAAGAACCTTAAGACAAACGATCGTACAATGGAAAAAGTACTCAAAGAATGTGCACAGATGAAAATAGAAGTCTTTGATAAACTCAACAGAAACAATATAAGAATCACTGAAGCCAGGGCCGGTGAGGTGGCGCTAAAGGTAAGGTGTCTGCCTTGCAAGTGCTAGCCAAGGAAGGACCGAGGTTTGATCCCCCAGCATCCCATATCAAACAGGTATGGTCGAAAAAACAAACAAACAAAAAATCACTGAAGCCCCAGAGGCCTAGGAAGGAGATACCCAGGAAGAATCAACACCAAAGACATCATCACAGAGACTCTACCACAGCTAAAGACTGCATGCAATCAAATCCTGTATGCCTGAAGAGTGAGTACCAGCTAAAAGAGACCAGAAGAAAAACACCCCAAAACACATCCTAGTTACAATGACGAATCCCACAGATAGAGATAGAATACTGAAAGCAGCAAGATCAAAAAGGGAAATTACATTCAAACGAGCATCAATGAGATTTATAGCAGATAGTCACAAGAAACTCTCAAAGCCAGAAGACAGTGGTGGGAGATAATGACAAGACTGAATGAAAAGGATGCTTCACCTAGAATACTGTGCCCAGCCCAAGTCAAGTTCAGGTTTAAAGGAAGGATACATAGTTTTATGGATAAGAAGCAGCTCAGAAACTTTACAGATGCAAAACCAGCCTTAAAGGAAAAACTGAAAGGTCTACTTTAAGACAAGATAGACCAACAGACACACCAAACTTATACACCAAGATGATATTAAATACCATGACAGTCATCTCCCTCAATGTCAGTGGACTAAATGCACCAATTAAGAGTCACAGAGTGGCTAAATGGATCAAAAAGATGAACCTAACCTTCTGCTGCCTACGAGAAACACACCTGAATAGTTAGAACAAACAGATACAAAATCAAAGGCTGGAAGAAAATCATGCAAGCAAACGACCATCTTAAAAAAGTTAGGGTGGCCATATTAATATCAGACGACACAAACTTTAGACTCAGAGTTGTTGTGTGGGACAGAGATGGACACTTCATACTGATCAAGGGATAGGTATAACAGAAAGAAATCACACTACTAAATAGATATGCATCCAATGAGAGACCAGCAAAATATCGCATACAATTATTGACAAATTTGAAAGAGGACATCAATAATAACACAACAATTGTGGGAGACCTCAACACATACCTGTCAAAACTTGATAGGTCAATCAGACTGAAACCCAACAAAAAGACACAGGTTGGGGCAGGAGAGATGGCATGGAGGTGAGGTGTTTACTTTGCATGCAGAAGGTTGGTGGTTCAAATACCAGCACCCCTTGTGGTCCCCTGCACCTTCCAGGAGCGATTTCTGAACATAGAGCTAGGAGTATTCACTGAACACGGCCGGTTGTGACCCAAAAAACTAAAACAAAAGAAAAAATATAATACCCCTAAAAAGATAAATGGAAGAAAGAGGCCAAGTATATATGTATTTATATATGTATTTATACTAGGGATATGTGCTAGGGATATATATATATATATATATATATATATATATATATATATATATACATACACTAGGGATAGTATAAATACATTAGTACTAGGCCTCTTCTTCCATTTCTCTTTTCAAGGGTAGTATATATATCTATAATCTATATATATCTATATATATGACACTTTATCCACAGAAACCTGAATATACATTCTTCTCCAATGTACATGAGTTATTCTCCAGGATAGATCATGTGTGGGCACATAAAACATAGCTCCATAAAATCAAGAGGACAGAAGTTTTGCAGGATATCTTTGCTGACCAAAGGCTCTGAAATTAGATGTGAACTACAAAGAAAAATAGAAAAAGAACTGTAACACCTGGATTAAACAGTCTACTACTGAACAACCGGGGGTTCAAGATGACATTAAAGAGGAAATCAAAACTTTCCTACAAACAAATGGCAATAAAGACACAAACTACCAGAATCTATGGGACAGCAAAAGCAGTACTGAGAGGAAAATTTAACCTTTGCAAGCAATCATCAGTAAGGAAGAAGGGGCATACCTGAATAGCTAAATGACCCAGCTTATAGAATTAGAAAATGATCACAAAAGGAACCAAAAAATAAGGAGACAGAAGGAAATAACAAAGCTTAGTGCAGAAATCAATGAAGTGAAAACCCAAAAAAAACAATTCAAAAGATCAATGAAAGCAGAAGTTGGTTCTTTGATAAAATAAACAAGATTGATAGACTATTGGCAAAACTCACAAAGAAAGAGATAAACTTAAGAACCATATTAAAAATAAAAAGGGGGGGCGGGAAGGTGGCGCTAGAGGTAAGGTGTCTGCCTTGCAAGCCCTAGCATAGGACAGATAGCGTTTCGATCTCCCAGCATCCCATATGGTCCCCCAAAGCCAGGGGCGATTTCTGAGCGCATAGCCAGGAGTACCCCTGAGCATCAAATGCATGTGGCCCAAAAATCAAAAAAAAATAAAAAAATAAAAAAATAAAAAGTGGGAGATCACTACAGATGTTGCAGAGATTCAAAGGGTAATCAGAGACTACGTTGAGAAATTCTATGCCACCAAACATGAGAATCTGAAAGAAATGGACAAATTCTTGGACTCTCATAACCTTCCATGGTGGAATAAGGAGGATGTAGCATATCTAGACACCCCCATCACTATTATAGAAGATATTAAAATGGTAATCAAATGTTTGCTCAAAAACAAAAGCTCAGGCCCAGATGAATTCAATAATGAATTCTTTCAAATCTTTCAATAAAAACTACTACCAATCTTGACAAGGCTCTTTGATGAAGTTGAAAAAAATTAGTACACTTCCAATAGCATTTATGAAGCCAAAATCGCCTTGATATCAAAATCAGACAGAGATGCTGCCCCCCCCCAAAATTACAGACCAATATTCCTGATGAACACACATGCAAAGAGCCTCAACAAAATCCTGGCAAATAGGATTCAATGCCTCATCAAGAAGATCATATACTACAATCAAGTAGGTTTTATCCTTGGAATACAAGGATGATTTAACATCAGTAAATCTAATACACAACATCAACAAATAGAAAAATAAAAAATCACATGATCATATCAATAGATGAAGAGAAAGCATTTGATAAGGTCCAACATCCCATCTTGATAAAAACTCTTAGCAAGATGGGAATGAAAGGACCCTTTATCAATATAGTTAAGGCTATCTATCTCAATCCAATAGCAAATATTATCCTCAATGGAGAAAAAGTAAGTCTTTCCTCTAAATTCTGGTACAAGACAGGGCTGTCCTCTCTCATCACTTCTATTTAACATAGTACTGGAAAAACTTGCTATAGTGATTATCAAGAAAATATAACAATGGAATTCAGATAGGAAAGGAAGAAGTTAAGCTCTCTTTGTTTGCAGATGACATGATACTATAATTAGAAAACCCTAAAACTCTACCAAAAAGCTTCTAGAAACAATAGATTCATATAGCAATGTGGCAGGCTACAAAATTAACACATAAAAATCAATGGCCTTTTTATACACCAAGAATGATAACGAAGAAATGGACATTAAGAAAACAACCTCATTAATATTAGTGCCACACAAACTCAAGTGTCTTTGTTAACTTGACTAAAGACGTGATGGACTTTTACAAAGAAATTTATAAAACCCTGCTCAAAGAAATAAAGGACATGCAGAAATGGAAACACATACCCTACTCATGGATTGGCAGGATTAACATCATTAAAATGGCAATACTTCTGAAAGCGTTGTATAGATTTAATGTGATTCCTCTAAAGATTCCCATGACATTCTTCAAAGAAGCGAATCAAACACTTCCAAAATTCATTTGGAACAATAAACACTCTCGAATAGCTAAAGCAATCCATGGAAAAATGGAATATGGGAGGCATTACTTGCCCCAACTTTAAACTGTATTACAAAGCATTACAACAACATGGTATTGGTATAAGGACAGACACTCAGATCAGTGTAATAGTCTTGAGTACTTAAAGAATGTTCCTCAGACATACAATTACCTAATTTTTGATAAAGGAGCAAGAAATCCTAAATGGAGCAAGGAAAGCCTCTTCTACAAGTGGTGTTGGGACAATTTGTCAGTCAATTGCAGAAAAGCAAACTCAGACCCCCAGCTAACATCATGTACAAAGGTAAAAATCCAAATGAACCTTGATATCAGACCTGAAATCATAAGGTATATAGAACAACACGTAGGTAAAGCACTCCATGACATTGTGACTAAACACACTTGAAGGAGGAAACTGCACTCTTCAAACAAGTGGAAGCATAGAAAAACAGATGTGAATATATTAAGCTGAGAAGCTTCTGCACCTCAAAAGAAATAGTGCCCAGGATACAAGAGCCACCCACTACATGGGAGAAGCTATTCACCTAATACCCATCAGATAAGGGGCTAATATACAAAATATAAATGTCCTGATTGAACTTTAGAATAAAATATCTAATCCCATTAAAAAATGGGGAGAAGAAAGGAACAGACACTTTGTCAAAGAAGAAATACTAATGACCAAAAGGCACAAGAAAAAATGCTCCACATCACTAATCATCAGGGAGATGCAAATCAAAACAACTATTAGATACCATCTCATACTACAGAGATTGGCACATATCACAAAGAATGTGAACAAGCAGTGCTGGCAGGGATGTGAAGAGAAACGAACTCTTATCCACTGCTGGTGAGAATGCCGTCTAGTCCAACCTTTATGGAAAGTGATATGGAGATTCCTCCAAAAACTGGAAATTGAGCTCCCATATGATCCAGTATAGTACTCCTAGGTATATATCCTAGGCAAAATACACAAGAATCCCTTCCTCACACCTATATTCATTGCAATGCTATTTACAATAGCCAGACTCTGGAAACAACCAAGATGCCGTTCAATAGATGAATGGCTAAAGAAACAGTGGTACATATACACAATGGAATATTATGCAGCCATCAGGAGAGATGAAGTCATAAAATTTTCCTATACATAGATGTACATAGAATCTATTATGTTGAGTGAAATGAGCCAGAGATATAGATGCAGAATAGTCTCACTCATCTATTAGTTTTAAGAAAATTAAAAGACTTTTTTTGCAATAATTCTCATAGACAAAAGAGAGGAGGGCTGGAAGTTCCAGCTCACAACATGAAGCTCACCACAGAGTGATGACTGCAGCTAGAGAAATAACTACATTGAGAATTAGCATAACAAAATAAATGGAGAGAGAAGTAGCTAGCCTTTCTAGAGTACAGGTGGGTTTGGGGTGTCGAGGAGGGAGATTTGAGACATTTATGATAGGAATATTGCATTGGTGAAGGGGGTGTTCTTTACATGACTGAAACACAACTACAATTATATTTGTAATTATAATGTTTAAATAAAGATATTAATAAAAATTAATGCACATATATAAAATAATGCTGTTGGGTATGCTGATGTGCTGTAAAGGAAGTTTATTCACTGTTGTGAAAATTAGGAATTGTGTTTAGTTAAGTCTTTTCAGAAAATATTTAGATATTTCAACATAAAACTGAAAATTAAACTTCAAAATAAAGATGTCTATAAAAATCACTGATGTTTGAAAAAAATTTTAAGGGAGTTTCTTTTTTCCTTTTTTATATTGGTTTTTGTTCACATGTAAGTTGATCTAATCAAACCAATCAGATCAAAGTTAGTTTCATTGTCCTTTCACCCTCTAAAGTTCTAGAGGGTATATCATCTCTTCATTATAATGCAGTATTATTTTTTTTTACTTATTTTACTTCCATGTCCTGGATCTAGTTTCTTTTTTTCTTAATGCCCATCAGTTGCAAATTTAGTGTCAAATATTTATGTGGAAAATGCATATTGAATAATTCAGAATTATCTACAGCTCTAAATTTTTGTCTAAAAACTAATCTTACTGATAGTGTTTCTTCCTGAAGGTAACAGAGGAAACTCTTCTACCAAAACATTCTTCTTTAATAAATATGAAATATCAATGAATAACTCTGGCCCATGAAAAAGCAAATGACAAATTCTAATTCTATCATAGTACATGAAAAATTAGCTTGTGTTTTTTATTCATTTGTATTTGTACCATGCCTAGTGAAACAACATAATTATCTTGGTAGTATTCATCTCATAAACACAAGTGAACAAATACACGAACTATTTTTTTAGGAATGAATTCCAAGCTAGTGGATTTGAAGGAATTTTCATTGAGGTTTTGTTGTTGGTTTGCTTTTTATTTTTATATTTTGCCTAGCTAACAGGACATCTGATATACTATTTGATAAGCACTTTTGGTTGAGGAAATTTAAAATTTTGTTTAGTAAGATCTTGTACATGCTCAATATTTGAAGAAAAGTTAACTTAAAATTGATCAACTTTTTCAAATTATATATGCCAATATGCATTTAAATATTCAAATATGTAACCATTTCCCCCCTTCTTCCACACTTTTGGTATTTAAAATCTTAATGAGAAGCTCTAATTGCAAGCATTGCTTAATATGTAAATTTAAATAATTTATTGTTATAAATACAGAGAAAATATTTTGTATAATTTGTCAATACAACAAAGTTAGTCATGCTAAATCTTAAAGTCACATTAAAAACCAGTCTGAGTCTAGTATGATGGCAGTAGGGCATTTGTCTTACAGTCAGCTGACCTGGATTTAATCCTGATATCCATATGGTTCCCCAAGCCCAGCAAGAAGTGATTGCTGAGAATAGAGACAGGAGTAATTCCCAAGTACTACCAGGCAGGGCACTCATCGCCCCACTCCTCAGTTCTATACTAGTCATCTTACTATATCTATACACTCATTATGAAAGTTCTGAAAATGTGATACCTTTGAAACAGGGAAAGAAGAGGTCATGCTTTTTGTCCCAAGATGTTATTCTCCAATCAACCAACCAACCAGCCAACCAACAAATGTGTGACTAATAAGAAAGGTATGTGACTCTGGGGCATCCCTGCAGGTACAGCGAATGAGCAAATTCTTAGTGGCATTATGACATCACAAGGGAGCTTGGCTTGGGTCAAGAAATTGGCAGGAGGCTTCGGGAACAGTAGAATCAACAGCAATCAGGACTGGCGAGCCAACATTCTAGCCACCATAAAACTGAAAAGAGAGTTTATTGTACCTCATGCACAGCAGCAAGTTTAACAGAAAAGTAGACATGTTTATAGTCCCAGATTTACAGCAAGCCTTATAAACACGTTATTACTTAGAATCCAGTCTGCTGTCCTAGAAACTAAGAATGTGACTTTGTTAAGCAGTAGAATTTGTTGACATAAGTGTCTTGACTAAGTTTGCCATTGTGGTTAACCAAAACGCATTTACTCCTGGGAAAGTAAACATAAGCAAACAAAATGCCTCTTATACTACAATACAGTAAGTTTCAAATTGACCAATCTTAATGCTATGACATAAATATGCTTAATGTTTATGGAACTTTTTAGAAACTTTATGCCATCCTGGCCATCCTGGATAAGTCTTACTGAATGGGAATGTGTTTTCAGAATTACATGTGCTTAAAACCTTCATCAGAAATATTCAGAAAACCTGCCACGAATTCCAGGCTGACCACGCACAAATATAATGGGTCATGGTCTCCTCAGACATTAACATGGGTAAATCAATTCTGTACCATGTGCTAGTTACACACTGAAATTATTACTAATAATTAAAAATAGTGAACTAATGAAAAAATAATTTTGAATAAATATTATAAAACCACAAGAAACTATGTTTAAAGAAGGCAAAGAAATTGGCTAAAATCCACAGATTTGAAAAAAAATTTAAGGAAGAATAAAAATTCAGATTGATCTTCTGATACATAAAAATTCATCTGTTTAGCACAGATAAAACTCATAGTTTGAAAGATTTTGGGTCAAGGGGCATTACACTATATCCAGAGGTCCTCAGGGATGCTCTTGGCAGTGTTAGAGGACCTGTGCACTGATGAGTTTAAAATACAATAAGACCTCTGATTTATAACCAAATAAATTAGGTTTCTTATTCTTTCATGTTTAGAATGTGCTCTCTTTAAATCTTAAAAATTCTATTGTAGAAGATAGTTTGTTTGAAATAAATGAGTAGTTATAAATGTATGCATAGATATAAAATATTATTTTTAATAAAATTTATATCAATAAGTATCTAAAATTATTTGGAAGGTGCTATTTATATGATTAACAAAGTAAAGTTGAAAATGATTATACTGTCATTGACTTAGCAACACTCACAAACTAGGTGCTAAAAACTATAAGAACCATGTGGCTGACTTCATGAACCAGAGTAAAAGTTAAGATCATCTGAAGCCATAAAAATAATTTTACAAATTAAAATAAAAATATAATAGTTACATTAAAATAAAATTAAAGTAAGATAGTTATTGCACTAAACAGCATATTAAAAATGATCATGGGGGCCCGGAGAGATAGCACAGCGGTGTTTGCCTTGCAAGCAGCCGATCCAGAACCTAAGGTGGTTGGTTCGAATCCCGGTGTCCCATATGGTCCCCCGTGCCTGCCAGGAGCGATTTCTGAGCAGACAGCCAGGAATAACCCCTGAGCAATGCCGGGTGTGGCCCAAAAACCAAAAAAAAAAAAAAAAAAAAAGATCATGGATAGGTTTCAAGAGACTCCTGCAAATCAGAAGCAGTTATAGGTGACAGTAATAGAAGTATTATATTCAAAATAGGAGTTAATACTTAAGATAGGAGTTACTGTTCATAGTTTTGGCCACATAAATTAAACTGTCATTGATGAACAAGGAAACTCAAACTCAAACAAAAGCAGTTTGAATAAAGAGAGTAGGATCACATAAACTCACATTATGGCAAAGCTGAAAATATCTGGTGCATAATTCTGTTTAATTTGTAAAAAGGAAAATTTTCAGAAAATTGTGATCATTGACTTAAGTACGTGGAATATAGCACAATCTGGTTTTATTCTAGCTTTAACAGAAAGAAATATTAAGGAAACCAATAAAATATAAGGAATTTTCTAAATAACTAAGCATGGTGTTCCAAATAAAGATGCCTTTTTCTGGGAGAATGGATGTCACTGGAAACCCACCTGGTGGAAAGAAGCTACGAGAAGGGGGCAATCTGACTAGACAAAGTTGGCTGATAATGTGAAAGGTTTTCAAATAGTTAAGTGAAATCAAGCAAAGGAGCAAGGAGACTTGTATTAAGCCTCCTCCTCTCTCTTTAACCTAAAGTAGTTTTCATAAAAGCTATTTTTCCTAGATCAATCTACCATATGTTTTATTTGCACATTTTTTAAAAAAATTTTTTTGTTTGGAGGCCACAACTAGCAATGCTAAGTGGTTACTTCTGGCTCTGCATTGAGAAATTAGTTCTGCTGGTGCTCTGGGGACCATATAGTCTGCCTGGGTTGGCCACATGCAAGGCATATACTCTCCCACTGTACTATCACTCTACTAATGATCCTCAAACTACGGCCCATATTGTATTTGTTCCTGTTTTGTTTCTTCACTTCCAAATAAGATCTATGCAGTGTCCATAAATATTTGTTCATATTTTTTGTTTTTACTGTAGTTGGGTCTCCATGGTCTGAGGGACATCGAACTGGCCTACTGTTTAAAAAGTTTGAGGACCACTGCATCTAGTCCTTGTTCTTTTATTTTTAAAATATTTTGTTTTTTTTTCCATTTAAATTACTGTGATTGACAATATTGTTAATAACTGAATTTCATACATACAATATTGTAACATAACACCTTCCACCAAAGTGCTCAATTCCCACCATTTTTCAGGGATCCCTTCCATTAAACCCTAACCATCTGCCCTTTGCAAGCCCAGTTCTGTAGATAAGTTCTTAAGTTCTCTTGTCTTTGACCCTTATTCTACTATGATGTTTCATTATTTTACACATATAAAAGAGATCATTCTGTAGCTGTTTATCTTCTGACTGTACTCAACATGATACCCTCAATTTCCATCTGCAGAGTGAGAAATTTATGATAAATTCAATTTTATATATGATGTTCTCAAAATTTCACTTACAAAAGGCATAATGTTGCTAATAAAACTCACAAACTATTAGGAAAACGACTTTTTAACCTAATCCTGAAATTATTTTAGGCCATATGTCAAAATTCAATGTTTGGTTTTACTCATTGTCATGTTACTAACACAAAAATATCTCTGTTTATAAGCACATTCCTCAAAAACTAGAAATTAAACTAAAATATGACTAAGTAATACCATCCTGGGAGTAAAGCTTAGGGACTCAAAAACACGATACAAATAAGGCATCTTCACTCCTATGTTTATTATAGCACTAGTTATAATCGACAGAACCTGGAAACAACCCAAGTATTCAAAAGCATAAATAGATAAATAAACTGTGGTACATCTACACAATGAAGTACTATACAGCTGTTAGGAAAAATAAAATTACAAAATTTGCTTATACATGGATGGATATAGAGTATTATGTCGAGTGAAATGAATCAGAGGGAAAGGCATAGAATGATCCTACTCATTTGTGGGATATAAAAATATAGTCTGGTAATAATATCCAAAGACAATAGAGATGAGGACCAGGAGTAGTACATAGAATCTTGGCATGAAAACAGGGGAGTGCCACTTAGGGCAGAGAAGGGACCACTATACAATGATATTTGGGAATGATTACTCTGGACAAGAACAAGGTGCTGAAAGGAGGTACAGTGATATGAATGATAACCCTTCAGTAACCATATTGCAAACAGTATTTAAGAGGGAAAAAAGAGAAGATATATAGAGAGATTAGAGAGAGGAAAAAGATCTTCTATAGAGACAGGATAGGGGAGAGTGGGAAGCAAACTGGGACATTGGTATGAGAAATATGCATTGGGGAAAGGATTGGTGCTGGACATTGTATAACTGATAATTAATCATGAACTATTTTGTAAATATCTCATGGTAATAAAGATACAATATTTTTCTTTCCATATGTTCAGCATTGTTAAAAAGCCATCAAAAGAGATAAGTATAGAGGTAAATAATCAGAGTCCAGAGGGATGGTCTAGGATGACAACACTGGTTCTCACTTGTTCTCACTGATGACCTTGGCATCAAATCTATAATACTGCTCTTTACTTAACATTTCTTCTTTAGATGAACTTACTATTATAACCTTTATGTTTACATCAAAAGTATTTTTGTATAATTTTATGTATGAAACATAAGTTGCACATATATATATAACTGTTGGCAATTCATAAAAATAAATATATGATCAAGTTAAAGAAACATATGTGTTGACAAACTACTTAAAATTCACTTGCATACCAGAATGAATAAAAGAGAATAGCAGTTTGAAAATGAATAGCTCTGTTTAATGAAATGCTGGCATTCATAGAGTTTGGAAGCATAACGGTTGACTTAGGGTTATGATCAAGACCATTATTTGGCAAAAGAAAAAATTACAGGTAGCGAAAAGAAATGTCAGATATAAGAAAGTCAGAATGAAAAAATTCTGTAGTCTTGAGCTGGGAGTTTCTGTAGTCTTGAGATGGAAATTACTGGGTTTAATTTCCAAGGTCATTTGAAATCTCTTCAGGGTACTATGAAAGAAAAAATACCCCTGGCCTCTCAATGGTGATCCTCCTTGAGTCACACTTTATTTCTAGCACATATTAATTTCATGCATTATTTGCAGAAAATTAAAGTTTCTGAGGACAGAGAAGTGGTTTTACTATTGTTTTATAAAAGTACTTGTTTAGATAATTTAACATGGTAAGGCCTCCACCTTACTTTTATAGACAATGATATTGCTTCCTTTTTTGCCCACATTTTTCTAAATAAAAACGATAGATCATTTAGAAAAATCATTCTGGCATTTTAAGTCTCAGTGACAATACAAAAATATGAATTTTTATTCCTATTTCCCAGAAAAAGGTATGTGGTGAATAATAAATTAGCCTAGATCACATGGCTAATAAGTAGAGGATTAGGATGATGTTTGCTTTAATTCAATGTTAAAAGTACATAATTTCTTTAGCTAAAGGACCCTGGTAAGTTCTTTAAGTGCTTTATCTTCAAAGAAATGTCATTACATTAGTAAGACAATAAATGTGGCTTTGGGTATTTTTTCACTTTTTTCTGTAAAATTTTCAGACTATGCAGTCCACAAAATATATACTATTCCTTTTCTAGTTAATATAGTCTCAAAAAAGTGTTTTCTCTCAAATTTTGTCTTTATAATTTTCTAGTGTCTGAGAAATAGTTAACTGTTTTTTGATTGGTTCTTAGCTTTGGGTATACAAATGGACTCCCCAAAATAACAATCTTTAATCAGATTTAAATAGTAACATTTCTATTGGAAATTAACATTTATCTAGAAATAACAGTGTCAGTTAAAAAGAAAATAAAAACCAGCTTTAGTTATTAAGTAAACCATGCTGTGATAGCTTTCAATAATTTGTTTTTTAAGAATCTATGGTAAGAGAAGCATGCAGAAAATTACAAGAATTTGTGTGTCCCTTTTTTTTTTTAACCTCTTCCACCACGTGAAAATTCTTGGCTTTTGCCAGCCTGCTGAATGCCTGGCAGGTAGATCAGTCTTGGCAAAACATCTTGGACTATATCAGTCAGAAAAATAGATATAAAAGTTCATAAGAAGACTGATTTCTCCCAAATGGTGCTCTTGAAGATGGCTCCCTTTCTTTACTGTTTAATTTTTAATTTGAATTTTTAAGGAATAGACTTTGGTCTTGGGTTCAAGGATTATTAATAAAAACCAAATTTTCCAATGATCTTTCTGGGAAGTAGAAATAAGAACCATAGTATTCTTCTTGTTTCCCCTTACTATTTTGAATTTTCTTCATTGTATTTCCAAATAAGAATGTAGATGGTAACTAATAGAAACCCATTTACTCTTGCAGGCAACTCAGAAATTTCCATTCTCGTGTATTCATCTAGCTGAGGATAATTTCTCAACACATATTTCTTAGATGGAGAGTTCTATGAAATACTCTGATATAAAAGAATTCAACCACATAATATTGCATAGAGAATAATTTTTCTATGTGTAACCCTAGTTAAGGAATCAATTGTTTTGGTTAAAGTCACCAATAGCTGGTCATTGTACTGTTCCTTTTTTCCACATGTACTTTTCCTCTTCTTTTCTGTAATGGGGTAAAAAGTGGAAGGAGGGAATATTCTAAAAAGCTTTCTATTTTCAGGCTTCCATGGCAACTGTCTCTGGTGAGAGATTGAACAATGTGAAAAAAGAGAGAGCCTTGGGTATTTCCTTTTGTTTGTTTTTGGTTTTTTTGGCCACACCTGGTGATGCTCAGGGGTTACTCCTGGCTATGTGCTCAGAAATAGCTCCTGGCGTGGGGGACTAAATGGGATGCTGTGGGATTGAACTGCCATCCGTCTTAGGTTAGTACATGCAAGGCAAAACCCTATCACTTGGCCACTGCTCTGGCCCCAAGGGGTATTTCCTTTAACAGTAATGTTTCCTTAGTACTTTCAACTTCCCCAGGAGACCTCCTCAGTGGTTTTGATTTTTACTGAGTGATTCCAATGCCACCTACTTCCTTTTCTAAGGATTCCTGATATTGCTACCTAATAGGTTAATTTGCAAGGGATGGGCGGAAGATTTCCTAGGAGAGCCCACAGCATTCTTTATTCTTACTTGTCCTGGTATCGAAGCACTAACTGCATCAGACAGCTATTTAAGCTTTCCACAAAGGACAAATCAAAATGGATTATAAACCATGATAATATACCTGAAACATAAGGTATATATAGAAAAAACGTAGGGAGAACAATTCATGACACTGAAGAAAAAAAAATACGTTGGATAGAAAAATATTTAAAAAATTGAAAGTAAAAGGTAAATTTTAGGTAAAAGGTAGAAAAAATTGGTTTAACAGAAATAAGTTCTCCATAGAAACTGTTTATGGACGTGACTTAAGAAATAGCACTCAGTATTACCTGTTGTCACTTACATTGTTTTTGGAAGAGTCTATGGCATTTAAAATGTATGGCTTTAAGATATAACTTAAATAGTTTGGATATTAACCATGTTTATCTTATTTATTTGTCTTATTTTCTTAGAATTCCTTTTCAATAACTTTTATAGAGGAAAGTTTCTCTCAAGTCTTTACTCCAAATATTGAAGATTTATGAGAGGCCTATCTGAATAAACAAACTTCTTACAATTTGATATATTTACAGAGACAGAGAAAAAGAAGACCCAGTTAAGCTCAAGGATAACAGTGAGGTTAATGGCCACTACAAAGTTCTAACCTTGCTGTGTACAGATGGGGTTAAATAGTTTCTCTCTTAACGCTGTGGCCTCAAGCAACATCATGCAAGCTCCATTTCAGCTTGCAGGTATTCTCACTGGCTTAAAATTGCTTGCATTTTAGGGTAGATGTCTCCTTCTTAAGCCTGGATCCAGGAAATTGTGGTAAACATGATAGTTATGATGTACTTATGACACCTCAGCTGTTTGGGGTTTATGGTTGTGGGGAGAGTCACTGGCAAACACTTATGAAACAGTTACTGAGCCACAAACAAGTCAGGCTTTGCAAGCAGTCAGCATAACTCAATCAGTTAAAACATCCCTAAAGTCCGTTATCCACACCACTGGCTTTCAGCTCTTTATTGTTCTCTTGTTCAGTATGATGTAGTGAAATATTAACTCTGGAGTAAGTTTTATTTCACTGTTTACTACATAGATGTATAAAAATTAACCTCTCTGTTGGGGTAAGTTTCCCTTCTTCAGCTTTTAAGCAGAAGGGTCAAGGATAGTCCTTGGGATGGGATGACTAAGGAATGGTGTTAAGAGTTAAGATCTTCCAGGGTAGGGGTCGGCAACCTTTAAGACATAAAGAGCCACTTTGAGTTGCTTCTGAAGGGGAAAAAATCCCTGGAACCTCAAAGCCATCCAGACATTTAAAACAAATATAGCACTTCATACATTGTTTCTTATCTTAATGCTTTATACAGGATCCTGCAGTTAGCTGTCGATCTGAAGAAAAAAAGAACGTTGTCACTTAACAATGTAAAACATGTACTTGTGCAAATCAATAGCCAATTAAAATATTTAAGTGATACCTCTCCTCGACACCCCTCCCCCCCAGCCCTGCTCTTGGAGCCATGGCAAAGCTTCAAAAAATGCATATAGTTCTGGAGCAGCGGGTTGCGGATCTCTGCTTCAAGGAGAACATTGAGAAGGCAGTTTCAGCCTTAGGTTGTCCAGTGTATGAAGAGAGGAGTGCAAGTTAGTAACCTTACTGAGCAAAGTTACCAATAAAAAACCAGCAGTGTGATCACTTGTGACTCATTTGAACCTCAACTGGTTTAGATAAAATTACTGATGGAGAACTTGCATGCATGTACATTATCCTCAAAGGCTTGATAGAGACAGAGTCAATTTTCTCATAAACTCTACATACTTTACTTTAGATGTAGATATGTAGTCTGAAGAAAATTTCCACTAGACCAGAGAATTTATAGAAGATCTTTGAAAGAGACAGGATAATTTGAGTGTTGAATTAACTTTTACTGAGCAACAAGAAGAAGACTAATAGGTATTAGTTGCAACTATTAAAACTATGTTCTATTCAATTACAAAAAGTACTTTCTGACCAACACTGTGCCCTTATAATAATTTCTTAGCCATCCCAATTATATTTATGGTCGTTTTGGTTGTATTTGCTTTCTTAGCTTAATAGTGGGATCAGAGCTCACAGTGGGGAGGATATTTTGGTTTTAAAATGAAAGGCTGAATGTACTGAAAAAATAGTCTCTTATTATAAACATCTAGTGAGTGCTGAGAGAAATATTTTGAATGTATGGCTTATTTACATTTACAAAAAAAGGAGGGATTTAGTTTTAACATTTTTTACTTTAACAATTTGACATGGTAGTCATAAACTACTACATAGTAACAAACCCTGGACAATCCATTCTAAATGATAAGGATCATGACATGAATATGACCAAATATTAGCTACCTAAAAGTAATTTCTCTTTAGTTTTACTGACAATTTTATAGTCTACTCATGCCACCTAAATAGAGGACAGCCTATTATACTGACAGCATCAAATGGATAGTTGAAGCTATTCTCATTTATTTTCTTCTTAAGAACAGCAGTCTAATAGTGTGTCAGGAAAAACTCTAAACACTTTGACTTTATTTAATTCTTAAAATATTCCAGAAGAAAGATATAATTTTCCACTTTATAGATGAAGATGCTGAGACTCACAGATGTTTCAATATCTTGCCACATGTCAAAATGTTTAAATAATTCAGTTTGAAGTCAGGTTTTGGTTTAAGGCATTCATCTCCCCTGCTCAAAATATTTACGTCTTTCTTCAACTCTAAGGAAGATCATTTTAACAGACAGATATATGGGAGGAGTTCTTTCATTAGCTATTGTTAGGGTAAGTGCTAGGGAAATATCTAACTTACATGAGAAAATCTCTTTGTTTTGTGTTTTGACCTAATTCCCTGGCAGGCTGGTTAGGATTTGTCTTAACATGTACATTTCCCTTGCCAAAGCACACGTGGTATGTTTGGACATATGGTCTCATTTTTATGATCTTTTAACCTTTACATATTTTAAATATTTCACGACATGCTTAATTATTTGTGGTGACAAAGATTGGCAGCCTATCTGATTGGGACTTCTTTGGAATCCCTAAGGAATGAGAGGATTGATACCCAGTGGAACATACTTTTGAAGATAAATAAATGTAAGGGGAAATTTTTGAACCCATTCCTTAATGAGCAGAGTTAGTACTATGCCATGGTACATCAGTGAACTTATTTTAAGATCAATAGACTATAAATAATTTTGAAATTAGCCTTATTGTCTTACCAAACATTAAAAAATGAGTAAATACTTTGTAATCTAAATTTCTTTGATTTTTAAATTTCTTATAATTTAAATATTCATTTTTGTACTGAATACATTGTTGGACTTGAAGTTATAAAAACACTGAAAACTCTAAGATTGGCTAAAGAACTGCATACCTATTGAATTTTTAAAATATGTCTTAGGTCACTTGATAGTGAGCTCTTTACCAAGATAGAATTATAATAACTTTAAAGAAATTTTAAAACTAAAATTAAATAGTAACTCTTTTTTTAATTTCTCTAAAAATTATATAACAACTTGAGTAAGTAAAAAAATTATTAAAGTATCAGAGGGAGCCCAAATAAATGGAGGTGTGATCTCCAGAGATTGATAGTATAACTCTTATATGACACATGTAGTATATTGTTAATTATTCAATAACAAATTCATCAAACTATGTGAGTGGGTATAAGTAAATGTAAAATAGCAAAATTCTAAGGTACAATATTTTTCAGTTTGAATGCAATGAATAAAGTTGTGAGTCTAAATCCTGAATACCTGGGTTGTTTCCCTGCCTTTCTATGACTAGTGGGCAGTTTCTTTCTAAGGAACTTTTTTTATTTTGTTTTAAGCCCTACCTAGCATTGTTCAGGGCTTACTCCTGGCTCTGCATTGAGAGATGACTAGGAGTGCTTGGAAGACCATATGTAGTACTGGAGACTGAACCTGGATTGGTCCCTTGTAAGACAACCACCCTGCCTGCTGCATTTTATCTCTACCTTCATCCCTGAGCACTTTAATGAGAACATTTCTGTCTAGTGTAACAAGGGAAACTGGTGTCAATGACATCCGGTAAGTAGAGGTGCCAGGGGTATTATTAATCATTCAATAGTGCACAGAAGAGACACCACAACAAAGAATTATCCAACCCCAAATACAATAATATTGAGATTGATAACCCCTGCTACAGACCAAAGATCAGAACAAAACTGATTTTTCTGGCTTCTAGACAGCTTTCATTAGACCTTAGAAAAACCCTTTATACTCTGCACGTAATTAAGAAAAATCAAAATCTTGAGGAAAAAAAAAAGTGCTGCTTGAAGTAGAATTTATTCCCCAAGGGGATTAATTATCCTGAAATATAAACTTTCACTCTTATTATTTGTTAACGAATAACTATTAGCAAGGTCATTTTTGAGCAAATTTAATGTATATTTTATTCCACCATTTTTTTGTTTTTACCTTTTTATTAAAGAAATACTATCAATTTTAAAGCTTCCCCCAAATGTGATAGGATTCCCAGCAGTGATCAATTCTGAGCTCGATGAGATTTTATTTATTTATTTGTTTGTTTTTTGGGGGCTACACCTGATGACGCTCAGGGTTTACTCCTTGCTATGGGCTCAGAAATCGCTCCTGGCTTGGGGGACCATATGGGACGCCAGGGGATAAAACCGATATCTATCCTAGGCTAGTGCTTGCAAGGCAGACGCCTTACCTCTCGCGCCACGGCTCCGGCCCCTTAGTGAGCTTTTAAACGTGATTATAAAACCAAGGACTCAAGCTCCAGGTTCTTCTCACAATCCAATGCTCCATCAGCTGAGGAGCCACGTCTCCCAATGTGACCTTAGTCCTCAGAGTCGCTCCTTGCCTGCATGGGGACCGCAGCCCGCAGGGACCACAGCAGGACGTCCTCGATGTGCTTTTTAGGGTTCTCCTCCAAGTCTATCTTGACTGCCCCAGATTCAGACAACTTCCACTACAGCTCATCTCTCGTCAGATTCATGCCACTGAACATCAGCGGGCCCACGTACTGAGCCTTGATGTCCCCTTCCAGGTAAACAAACACTGTAGGCAGATTCTGGTCTGGTAATTGGGAGATGGTTTTGACAAACTTGACGTTGGGAAACTTTTGAGCAAGTTCACTGAAGTGATGATTGATTAGGGCACAGAGAGGAATCTCTTGTTTGTAAAAGGTGTAGGACAACCCACAAGCCCTTGCCAGCAATTGTGACTTCCTTTACATATCATTCTCGGAGATTTCCAAAACCTCTCCAAACTGATTCTTGAGTTGAGTTGTTTTCCACTCTACCAGTCTCTGTTGTCTATACATTTCAGTAGCATGTTCATCCTCCTCATTAAGTTGATCTTCATTATATTTGCGTTCATCCAAAGTCATATCTTCATGTTTTTACAATTGACTGCTAAGGGACTCGCTGTTCCTCTTCTGCCTCCTGTTCTGAGTCTTGCAGACTGTCTTTGGAGACGAGATTTGCTTTTTGCATAAAATATCATTCTACTCTTTGTCCACATTGGGGTCCTGCACTTGGCCTGGGAGAGGTGCCGCCTTTATTCTACCTTTGAATGAGGGAAGTTTTAGATAGTTTAATGTAAAACTTACTGCCTGTTCTCTTAAGTTATAGTTCTCTTAAGTTTTCTTAAGTTATTGCCTAGAATTTAGATCAAATATTTATTTGATGTGCAACAATTCTAGGTTTTGCAAACCAGGGTTTTTTACATGAGGAACAAATGGGGTTTAGAAAAGGCAATTCATCAAAAATCATCATCAACTCATCAAAAAATCATCACCAAAGAATGATTCATGCTCTCAGGAAAATGCTACCAGACACATCATTTGTGCCTTTTAATGGTATGGTCATTGGCACCAGATGGACAGAGCCTTTTCCTAAGACTGATACATGCATATTGATTGTTCCTTCAAAGTTGGGATCAACAGAAATGATCTTCAACTATAATTCCACAAAGGATTAAAATAGAGATAATCACACCTACCTCGTTCTCACCACAGCTACTCTTCTTTTTTTTTCCTTTGGTTTTTGGTTGGCAATTCTCAGAATTGACTCTTCCTTTTGAGTGCAGGGATCACTCCTCTTGGGTTCCAGGAACCATGAATAAAGCCTTGGATTAAATTTAGGTTAACTATGCACAAAGTAAGTGTCTTACCTGCTGTACTATCTTTATAGTACCCCTCTCCTACTACTTTTAACTTTATCAATGATCTGATATTTGTCTTATAATCAATCATATTCACAAATGCAGTTTACAGGTTCAAACTGTGCCAGCTCCATAGAATCACTCTTTTCAGGAACAAGATGTAAACTAAACCATGAAAGATTATGGCTATAGTTGCCATTGTAGCACAAAGCTGGCCATCTCAGGAGAGGGTGGGCCAAGCCCCTACCCTGCTGAAGCCATGCCTGCTGCATCTATCACCCAGAATAACTGTTTCTTCAATAACCTGCCTTCTCACTGAGCCTCTAGAGTTCCCTGTGGAGAAGCCAATCTGACCACATTTCAGGTATGCCAGTTGTTGCCTTCTTTGAGGAAAGTCGGGCAGCTCTAACTATGCTCACAAATGCAGTCATCATCTTTAAACTGGGAACTTCTTCCAGAAGACCTTAAAGCTGAGTATAGACCCCTAAAGAGCTTACTAAATCTTCTGACATTGTATTAATGCCTTCATTACTATTTCTTTCTTTCTTTCTTTCTTTCTTTCTTTCTTTCTTTCTTTCTTTCTTTCTTTCTTTCTTTCTTTCTTTCTTTCTTTCTTTCTTTCTTTCTTTCTTTCTTTCTTTCTTCTTTCTTTCTTTCTTTCTTTCTTCTTTCCTTCCTTCCTTCCATCCTTCCTTTCTTCCTTCCTTTCTTCCTTCCTTCCTTCTTTCCTTTCTTTCTTTCTTTCTTTCTTTCTTTCTCTTTCTTTCTTTCTTTCTTTCTTTCTTTCTTTCTTTCTTTCTTTCTTTCTTTCTTTCTTTCTTTCTTTCTTTCTTTCTTTCTTTCTTTCTTTCTTTCTTCCTTCCTTCTTTCTTTTCCTTCCTTCCTTCCTTCTTTCTTTCTTTCTTTCTTTCCTTCTTTCTTTCTTTCTTTCTTTCTTTCTTTCTTTCTTTCTTTCTTTCTTTCTTTCTTTCTTTCTTTCTTTCTTTCTTTCTTTCTTCTTTCCTTCCTTCCTTCCATCCTTCCTTCCTTCCTTCCTTTCTTCCTTCCTTCCTTCCTTCCTTCTTTCCTTTCTTTCTTTCTTCTTTCTTTCTTTCTTTCTTTCTTTCTTTCTTTCTTTCTTTCTTTCTTTCTTTCTTTCTTTCTTTCTTTCTTTCTTTCTTTCTTTCTTTCTTTCTTTCTTTCTTTCTTTCTTTTTTTCTTTCTTTCTTCTTTCCTTCCTTCTTTCTTTCTTTTCCTTCCTTCTTTTTTTTCTTCCTTCCTTCCTTTCTTTTTTTATCTTTATTTAAACACCGTGATTACAAACATGATTATAGTTGTATGGTTACAGTCATGTAAAGAACACCCCCCTTCACCAGTGCAACATTCCCTCCACCAATTTCCCAGATCTCCCTCCTCCCCACCCCCCTACACCTGTATTCGAGACAGGCTTTCTACTTCCCTCATTCATTCACATTGTTATGATAGTTTTCAGTGTAGTCATCTCTCCAACTGCACTCATCATTCTATGTGATGAGCTTCATGTCCTGAGCTGCACCTACCAGCCCTCATTTTTCTTTCTTTCTTTCTTTCTTTCTTTCTTTCTTTCTTTCTTTCTTTCTTTCTTTCTTTCTTTCTTTCTTTCTTTCTTTCTTTCTTTCTTTCTTTCTTTCTTTCTTTCTTTCTTTCTTTCTTTCTTTCTTTCTTTCTTTCTTTCTTTCTTTCTTTCTTTCTCTTTCTTCCTTTCTTCCTTCCTTCGTTCCTTCCTTCCTTCCTTCCTTCCTTCCTTCCTTCCTTCCTTCCTTCCTTTCTTTCTTTCTTTCTTTCTTTCTTTCTTTCTTTCTTTCTTTCTTTCTTTCTTTCTTTCTTTCTTTCTTTCTTTCTTTCTTTCTTTCTCTCTTTTCTTTCCTCTTCATTTCCACTTTATTTTTTCTTTTTATTTTTTCAATAACTGCTTTTACTTATCTGGAAATAAATGTATATAATAAACTATGTCAACTATGTGATGCATTTTTAAAATAAATAAAAATATTGGCTGTATTTCTTTTTTCTCAATGTCTCAGTACATGTATGCTGCTATAACAAACTACATTGCTAATAAATAACAGAAATAAATTTCTCATAATTCTGAGGACTGAAAAATCCAAAATTGAGGTATCCAAGTATGTTTGAGCTGAGGATTTACTTTCTGGTTCTAAGCTAGTGCTTTTTCACTAGTGCTCTATTACCTGTGGTAGAAAAGGACCTCTTTGGATCTTCTTTTGTAAAGCACTAATCCATTCATGAAGGCCCCACTTGTCTTTTTTTTTATCGAGGCACTTAAATTCCTAACTCTAATTAGCATTGTCATTTTGAGTCAGAATTTTATTTATTTAATTTATTTTTACTTAAGGAACTTAAATTTATTTATTTATTTTTATAAAATCTTTAAGCACCATGATTACAAGCATGATTGTTGTTGAGTTTCAGTCATAAATAGAAAGCCCCCTTTCACCAATGCAACATTCCTACCACCAATGCCCCCTTTCTTCCTTCCCCACCCCTGCCAGTATTCAAGACAGGCATTCTACTTCTCTCACTAATTAAGATTGTCATGATAGTTGTTAGTGTAGTTATTTCCCTAACTGCACGCATCACTCTTTGTGTTGAGCTTCATATTGTGAGCAGGTACTTCCAGTCTTCTCACTATTGTCTTTGGGCATTTTTACAAAAATATGTTTAATTTTTCTTAAAACTCATAGATGAGTGATACTATTCTGTGTATATATCTCTCTCCCTCTGACTTATTTCACTCATCATAATAGATTCTATGTACATCCAAGTATATGAAAATGTCATGACTTTATCTCTCCTGACGATTGCATATTATTTCATTGTGATAAGTACCACACAGTTTCTTTAGCCATTCATCGATTGAAAGACATCTTGGTTGTTTCCAGAGTCCAGCTATTGTAAATAGCGCTGCAATGAAGATAGGTGTGAGGAGGAATTTTTAAATTGTATTTTTGTTTTTCTAGGATATATCCTTAGAAGTGGTATTGCTGGATCATATGGGAGCTCAATTTCCAGTTTTTTGAGGAATCTATTGTTTTCCAAAAAGGATAGACAAGACAGCATTCCCACCAGAATTCCTTTCTCTCTACATCCCTACCAGCACTGATTGTTCTTGTTCTTTGTGATGTGTGCCATTCTCTGTGGTGTGAGATCATACCTCATTTTTGTATTGATATGTATCTCCCTGATGATTAGTGATGTGAAGCATTTTTTCATGTGTCTTTTGGCCATTTGTGTTTCTTCTTTGAGGAAGTGTCTTTTCATTTCTTCTCCCAATTTTTTTAAGGGTTAGATGCTTTTTTTCTTGTTCAGTTCTGTCAGTACCTTGTATATTTTTGATACTGAGCTCCTTATCTGATGGGATTTTGGTAAACAGTTTCTCTCATTCTGTGGGTGGCTTTTGTATCTTAGGCATTATTTCCTTTGAGTTGCAGAAGCTTCTCAGCTTAATATAGTCCCATCTGTTTATCTCTGTTTCCATTTATTTGGAGAGTGCTATTTCCTCCTTGAAAATGCCTTTAGTCTCAATGTCAAGGAGTTTTTTTTTTTTTTTTTACCTACATATTGTTCTATATACCATATGGTTTCTTGCCTGATATCCAGGTCTTTAATCCATTTGGATTTGCCTTTGTGTATGGTTATGCCTTTGTGTTAGATGGGGGTCTGAGTTTGCCTTTTTGCAGGTGGCTAACCGGTTGTGCCAACACCACTTGTTGAAGAGGCTTTCCTTGCTCTATTTTGGATTTTTTACCCCTTTATCAAAAATTAATTGGCTGTATGCCTGGAGAACATTCTCTGAACACTCAAGTCTATTCCACTAATCTGAGAATATGTCTTTATTCTAATATCATGCTGTTTTAATAACTATTGCTTTGTAATACAATTTAAAATTGGGGAAAGTAGTGGCTCCTCCCATATTCCTTTTTCCAAGGATTGTTTTAGCTATTCATGGGTGTTTATTGTCCCAAATGAATTTCAGGAGTGTTTGGTCCACTTCTTTTAAGAATGTCATGGGTATCTTTAGAAGGGTTGCATTAAAACTGTACAATGCTCTGGGGAGTATTGCCTTTTTAATGATATTAAGCCTGCCAATCCATGAGCAGGGTATCTGTCTCCATTTCCGTGTGTCCTCTTTTGTCTCTTGAAGTAGGCGTTTGTAGTTTTCTTTGTATAGGTCCTTTACATCTTTTGTCAAGTTGGCTCCAAGATATTTTAGTTTGTGTGACACTAATGTGAATGGAATTGTTTTTTAATATCCATTTTTGGATATTATTGGTGTATCATTATTGGTGTATAAGAAGGCCATTAATTTTTGTGTGTTAATTTTTAGCCTGCCACTTTGCTATATGAAATTATTGTTTCTAGAAGCTTTTCAGTAGATTTTTTCAAATATAGTATCATGTCATCTGCAAACAGTGAGAGCTTAACTTCTTCCTTTCCTATATGGATGCCCTTGATATCTTTTCTTACCTAATCGCTATGACAAGTACTTCCAGTACTATGTTGAATAGGAGTGGTAAGGAGGGCAGCCTTGTCTTGTGCCAGATTTTAATAATATTAATCCTGCCAATCAATGAGCAGGATATGAATCTTAATTTCTGTGTGTTCTCTCTTATTTCTTGAAGCAGGCTTTTGTAATTTTCTTTGTATAGGTCCTTCACCTCTTTAGTTGACCCCAAGATATTTGAGTCTGTGGGGTTCTGTGTAAATGGGATTGTTTTATTAATGTCTATTTCTTTTCTATCATTCTTATACAGCAGTATGTATAAGAAGGCCATTAACTTTTGCATGTTAATTTTTGGCAGAGTGTTTAGGGTTTTCTAAACATAGTATCATGCCATCTGCAAAGTGTGAGAGAAAGGTGGATCAAACACTCTGGAAAATAATTTGGAACAATAAAATCCCATGAATAGCTAAAGCAATACTTGGGAAAAGAAATATGGGAGACATCACTTTCCCCAATTTTAGACTGTACTACAATGCAATAGTTACCAAAACAGTAGGGTATTGGAATAAAGACAGATCCTCAGATCAGTGGAATAGACGAATATTCAGAGAATGTTCCCCAGACATACAATCAACTATTTTTTGATAAAGAGGCAAGAAATTCAAAATGGAGCAAGGAAAGCCTCTTTAATAAGTGGTGTTGGAACAATTGGTTAGCCACTTATGAAAAAGCAAACTCAGACCCCCTCTAACACCATGCACAAAGATCAAATGCAAATGGATTAAAGATCTTTATATCAGGCCTGAAACCATAAGGTATATAGAACAACAAATAGGTAAAACACTCTATGACATTGGGACTAAAAGCATCTTCAAGGAGGAAACAGCACTCTCCAAACAAGTGGAAGCAGAGATAAACTAATGGGACTATATTAAGCTGAGAAGCTTCTGCACCTGAAAGGAAATAATACCTAAGATACAAAAGCCACCCACAGAATGGGAGAAACTATTCACCAAATACCCATCAGACAAGGGGCTAATATAGAAAATATACAAGGTACTGACAGAACTTAATAAGAAAAAAACATATAGCCCCATCAAGAAATGGGGAGAAGAAATGAACAGACACTTCCTCAAAAAAAGAAATACAAATGGCCAAAAGACACATGAAAAAATGCTCCATATCACTAATCAGTTTAGGTCTCCTGCATTCAGTTGTGTTGGTGCTATAGTTCAGATAGTTCAGGTAAGCAGTAAAACACCTTTTCATCACCAGGGTGTCCAAGACCCTTGCTTCCTGTCTCGATTACCATAAATCTGCCTCTTCTTACTGTCCCCTTTCCAGTTTTTCCCTTCCCTATTCTCAATTCCATTGTTCAAGTTCCACAGCAATCTAGGTGCACCCTTCTTTTGATGCCTTGCTTCTTTCCCTTATCCTCTTACTGGACATGCTGCAGTCTTAATTTCTCTGGATACATGCCCACAAGAATGTGTAACATTGATTATAGTTGTAGCTACCAGGAATTTCAGTTTTCTCTGGTGTCCTTAGTTTAGTGCTCCCCTGTTATCTTTGAAGTTCCCTAATAACTTCTTTTTATATAGAGTTTTGCCTCACTGTTTATTTCTCTCTAAATTAATACTTCTATACTAGGGCTCTGTTAACTGGAGATAATGAGATGGATGGTAACAGTATCCAAGGATGTAATCTATAATATTATGATTAAATCTGACTTTTTTGGGGTGGACCTCTCAGGACTATGACCATCAGTAGTTCTTAGTTTGTTGCCCACTTTCTTAATACAGGAAGTGTAGCAAAGGTGGAATTGAGTAGTATAAGTCTAGGATGAAGTAGGAGAAGGCTCCAAATAGGACAAGACTCTGTCAATCTTTTCTTTTAATGAATAGATTATTAATTTAGACTAATTTCAAAACAATTAAATTTTCTCCTCCCTTCAGCCAGAACAGTAGGGGATTTTTCTTTCTCTTAAGAAACTGTAAGAACTTCGAGATAATAGCTTTTCAAGTTCCTTCTAAGACTATGGCCCCAGAACTTTTGGATTCAAACTATCCAATTCTTGGTCTCCAGGTATTGGTCAAAATTACTCATTAATTGTTCCTGTGTTGCTCATTCAGCAGTTCCTTTTTCAAATAAACTGTTCTTGGTCTTGATTTCCTGCAAGTTTGCTTTTCTCTGTAGACACTCAATTTAGGTGGGAGTTTGGCCTCTAATCTCAATCTCTAATAAACCCAACTGTTCGTTATTTTTTCTTGTTTTAAGGACAGTGTAGTGTCTTCCAAGGTATTTATGTTTTAAAAGCTGAAACTAGAAGTTGAATTTTAAATCATATCAAGTAATCCTAGAATAACATCTTGCACATTTGCATATTCAGTTTTTTTACTTTTGAAATATTTTTCTCTTCCATCACTTCGTGGACTACCTCAAGAACACCAATTTATCTATACAATAAATTGTCTTTATGAATATTGTTAACCTAAAAATTCAAAAAGCAATGAAAATGCAAAAAAAAAGCGATTCAAAAGTCACATTTCTGGATATGTGGATACAGGTAGAAAAACAAAATATGCCATGCAAATAGGTGGGGCATTAGGTAGAAAGCAAAGCGAAGAATAAGGGAAGTCTTGTTTGGTGTTGACAATTTTAAACAATGCTGGACTGTGATACAGGCATTCAGTGTTGCACTCAGGAACTGCAAGTAGGCTCACTGATCTGTGTCTGCTTAAATGGGCATGGGGCACTCAGCACAAAGTTCCCGTAAGATGGCAAAGTGATGAGGCAAGGGGGACATTGTAAAAAATCTGATTAATTTGCTCTAAAAAATGTGTAGACTGGGTAGTATTTGGCTTACAGGCCCCTTAATTCAGGAAAACTGTTTATCTGAGGAAAGAACAGGTTGGATTTCTTGGTTGGGATAAAGAGCTAATCCAATCCATCTACCTCTCTCCCCCACCTTTCTTTCTACACATGTATATAAAACAGTATATATATATACATGCTTGTAACTTGTAACTATTCCCTGTCTTTAGTGTAAACTATTTGTGACTATTTGCTTTCTTAGATGAGAGGAGTGGTAGGGTGAAAGAGAGAGGAGCAAGATGTATACTTTGATTTTTATTAACAGAGTTTTTTTTTTGGCTTTGATCTATTTGGAAGTTTGTCTAGCATATTTTTCTTAATGTGCTTTTACTCGACCTAGGGTCCCTTCCAATCCACAAGATATTTGGATCATTCCTCCTTTATAAAGTTATAATGCTAGTTTAGCTGGACTGTCTTTGATGAAAAGAAAGCAATCACTACATAACTCACCAGTCACCGGAATTTATTTTAGTTTCCTCTCAGATGTGGTTATGTTGCAGAAATACTCAAATTTAAAGACTTTTCCAATAATTGTGACACTTTTTAGCTACCATGGAAAAGTAAGCAGAGGTTTGAATAGTGGCATTTTTGTCATCTTTTATTTTTGTTATAGATGCTTAGTTTTGGATCATTCTTCCTTCTCATTGTTCTCTAAATCAGAACCATAGTTATTCTGGCCTTTCCTTCACCTTCTCTTCAGTCTTCTCTCTGTCTTGGGTTATCAACAAAGTTTTTGGAGTTTTTTTTTTTTTTTTAAGTCACTTTCTTCCCCAAGGTAGAACTTTTGCTTGTTATTTTGTGTTGGTGTGAGAATGAATGTGTATATGGGGTGTTTGGGGGAAAAGGTAATAAGTTAAAAAATTCTATTCTCAGGCCCAGAGAGATAGCACAGCGGTGTTTGCCTTGCAAGCAGCCGATCCAGACCAAAGGTGGTTGGTTCGAATCCCGGTGTCCCATATGGTCCCCCGTGCCTGCCAGGAGCTATTTCTGAGCAGACAGCCAGGAGTAACCCCTGAGCACCGCCGGGTGTGGCCCAAAAACCAAAAAAAAAGAAAAAAAAGAAAAAAAAAAAAAGAAAAAAAAATTTTATTCTCAAATATTTTTACCTTAGTTATGCCCTAAAACTTAGTATACACAGCTACATACCTTTTCTTATTAGAGTCTAATTTCTATTTTTTTGTTTAGCATTTTATTTCTATAATTTAGTTTCAGAGAAGAGTGTTTCTGTAACCCTACATTTTATTATGTTTTCTCATTATTCTTTTATTATAATTCAAATTTTGTGGTGATCAAGTATTCCATTGTTTATTTTGTTGCTTAGATAATGATGATGAGAATAATAGACACACTTTTTATTTTGATAGTGGTGGGGAGAACATTCAATTGGACCACCTGGTGGAACTTGTGGACTATTTCTAGCTCTGTGCTCAGAGATAATCCTGTGATTTGGAGCCTGAGACTCAGGCAGAGAGGAGTCAAACTGGAGCTGTATATGGAAGGAAAGTGTGTTAATTCTTATGTTATGTCTTCAGCCCAGGAGTGAACATTTTAATTTGAATTAGCTTTCATTAGATTGATTTAAATGACTAAAAAATGAAACTATGTGGGAGTTGTTAGTTTTTAATTTTAGTTATTTATGTCAATTTTGCTTAGGAATGTTTTAAGGCTCTATTCATGACCAATTAGTGGTACTTTATTTACCACCATTCATTTAATTCTCTTAGTGTATTCCATTCTATTAAATTTATTTTAAAGACATAAATAGTTACAAGAGTCTGTAAGAAATAAAAAAAAGGCTCTCTAAGGAATTCTATGTTTTTTTTAGTTACCATTTCCATATGTATCTCTACCCCTTTTCCAGATATATAAAACCTGATATGAGTCTCTGAAATAAACTCACACAAAAAAACTTATTTCTATTTGAAGAAGAGAAATTGTTTTTCTTTTAAGCTATAGAGAAAATAAATTTAGGCCAAATCTATGAGATCAATGAAATATTATGCCTGAGTCTTTGTTTTCTGAAGCACAAATTTCTTAAAATCTTCACATTTATTGAATATATCCTTGGAAAAACCTATTCTCATATTCTTTTTTAATTCAAAGTAATAAATAACTGGTGGAAGACCTCACCCAGGGGATATTTTCGGTTAATCAGGATTAAATCCTTACATACAAGAGTTGGCTTGTGGAATGCAGGACTTAGTTATCAGTAAGCTTATAGGAAAAATTTTTTTTTCACTTTAAAATCCTTTGAGGCCTTAAATCACATAGTTTGGTAAATGCCTTTGAATATGAGTCTAACATTCTTTGCATAAGGAAACTGTCAATGGCTCTTTATTTCTTTTCAGGTTTTTCATTCTGTTGGAATTAAGCAACTATTTTCACATTCACTCAGCAAAAATTACAAAGAAAAGATTAGAAAATTAAAAAAATTAAGCAATTTAATCATCTTTCTGGTTGTAATCTCTATATTAGGTTTTTTATATACTTTAAATTTGATGATCTTATATAGGAAACTATTAAGAATGAGAATAGAAACTACATTTGGGGTTTCCTTTGATTTGAACAAATGCATGTATCAAAAAAATAGAATATTTTTCTATAGATCAACTTCTAGGAATCCTTTGTATTTTCTTTATAGCTTTTACTCAGATTTCTGTAGTCCTAAATTATAGTTTGTTCTCAGCATCAATTCTGATACTGAGTGATTTCAAATAATCTGTTGATCATATTGTTGTTATTATTATTATTGTGACAAATACTTCTCTGTTATTCTTACAGCTTCCAATATGGTCTTTAGAAACCCTTTAACTTCTGTTTGTTTTTATGCTTCACTTGGAAATGCCCAGGGGGTAATCTGTCTGTGCACTCAACAATTGCTCCTGGCAGAGTTCAAGGGACCCTATGGGACCCTATGGGATGCTGGGAATTGAATCTGGGTTGGCCACATGCAAGGCAAATAGCCTACCTCTGTGTAATAAATTATTGTTCTAATACCCCCCCTTTAAATTTTTTTCTATTGAAATGGTTCAAAAGTCAGGTGCAAATACCTCATTGCTAGCCAACTTTGGTTGTACTTAAAGCTCTTCTAGTTTTAGGAAGAGAACATTTATTTAGCTCCATGCCAAGTATTGTAAAGAAATAAAAAAAAGTAAGTTTCATTCAAACAATGAAATCTTTGGCAATTTTTCATGTCCCCTCATGTTCCTGAGTCTGTAGTTTTATCTGCCAGTGTGTGTGGTTAGATCTGTGAGCAATAGAAAGCACATTATAAACTCTAACCAAATAAATGAATAAAACAGAATATGTGTTAGACTAGATTCAGATGATGATGGAAGAGGATCTTTTCTTTACTCCCAAGAGAAACAACTGACAATTAGAGAGAGGGACCCAATACTGATTGTTCAGAATGAGATTGAGATATGCTTTGCATCTCAGGCACCAATACAGACAAAAAGAGGATACTGAAGAGATTCACAATTGATTGGACAGCAGGGAAGTGAAGAGAAATGCCTGAGACTGAGATCTGAGAATGAACAGAAAGACAGCAGGACTGCAGAGCCAACCTTGAATCCTGGGCAGAGAGATTTGAAATGGTGTGGTGAGGCAAATCCTCGATCTAGGTGAATACAGAGGAACTGGAGTGCTATTCACAGGTTGGAGAAAAACAGAATAATTCCTCCAGACTACACAAATTCAGGACTAATACAGACCACATGACTAATTGCCTTGTACAAGCCAGACTCACATTCAATCTCCTGCACCCCAGGTGATTCCCTGAACCTTGGCATAAATGATTTTAGAACAGAAAGCTAGGATTAATCCCTGAGGACAGCTGAGTGTGGCCAAAACATAGATAGATAGATAGATAGATAGATAGATAGATAGATAGATAGATAGATAGATAGATAGATAGATGATAGATAGATAGATAGATAGATAAATGCCAAATAGATATGTAGACAGGCCAGATAGATGATAGATTTGTGAATACACATTTGCATACAAATATAATTTTAAAAGAACTTCCATACTATTCAATTATTCCATTTCAGGCTATTTGCATGAAAAATAAAAATACCAATTTGAAGAGATACATGTATTCTCCTGTATATTGCACCACTATTTGTAAAATCAGAGACCTAGAAACCTAACTCTTCCAAAGAAGATAAAAATAATATATATGAAATATCTAGCAAACTGAAATTTGGGGGGTAAAAAGGGGATTAGACCAAAAAAATCAGTGCACAGTGACTATATATGGCTCTGTACTCAGGACAATTACTGAAAATCAAACCTTGACCGACAACATTCAAGGCAAGAACATAAAGCCTGTATTATCTTTATGGTCCTCTAAATATTTTTAAAAGCTAAAGACAGGGCATGGAGCAATATAGTACAGTAGGTAGTGCTTTCTTCTTGCACTCAGCCTACCTGAATTCTGTGCCCTGAATCTCATATGGTACCCACTAGAACTAGGAGTGAGCCCTAAAAACACTGCTGGATGAACACTGCTGGATATGGGCTAAATCCAAAAAAGAAAAAATGAAATCCTGTCACTTGCAACAGGAGCCTAGAGAGTACATATTTAGTGAAATAAACTTTATGGAGAAGGACAAACACTATTTTTTTTTTTTTTTGGTTTTTGGGCCACACCCGGTGACGCTCAGGGGTTACTCCTGGCTATATGCGCTCAGAAGTCGCTCCTGGCTTGGGGGACCATATGGGACGCCGGGGGATCGAACCGCAGTCCGTCTCCTAGGCTAGCGCAGGTAAGGCAGGCACCTTACCTCCAGCGCCACCGCCCGGCCCCCAAACACTATATTTTTTAATTCAAATTATAAGTCAAAAACAAAAAGCTAAACTACATTAAAATATTTTTTGAACTATAAAACAATTAAAATTTAATATCTGTCCAAGTTTTGAGAAAATGAAATAGGGAGTATTGAAATTGAGGAGGATGAAGTAGGATTTACATTTTAATATGAAGTCAACTGAGAAATCTCATTAAAATAAACAACATAAAAAAACATGCAATTTGCATCAACATGGGGGGAATGGAAGATAATGAAGAAAGCCAGAAGAAAGATAAATACAGAATAATATCAGTTATGTGGTATTAAGAATAACGGCATGGAAATATGCCACGGTCCAAATGGTAGTTGTCTTGAACAACATTGGCATCAGAATATAGTGAGGACAAGGAAAGAAACTGAGTGGAGGAGGAGAAACGCACATATGAAAAGATGGGGCCAAGCAGTCTTAGGTGCATTGGCAGAGAAAAAAAAAAGACAGAACCAAATATCCAAACCAGTCACAATGGAATCAAGAGACTCAAACTCTAACAATCTAAACTGTAAATGGGCCTGTTATTCTGGCAGACTGGGGAGCAAAGGGTGGTGGTTGGGATACACTCTGAAACCATGGTGGAATAGACACTGGTGATGGGATTGGTCTTGATTCATTGTATGTCTGGTACCCAACTATGAAGGACTTTGTAAATGACAATGGTTTCAATAAAATAAAATAAAAAATTTAAAATACATAAAAATAAAAATATATTGACATTGAAACAGATACAAGATGAAAGTAGAACTGATTTGTTTTAAACACCTTAAGGAGCCTCGTATTAGCACAATGAATAAAAGAAAGGGAAGTAATCACAAACTATGTCTGAAAGTAAGAAGATGGCTGACATAATTTTGTCATTTACAGATCACTGTAAGAATTTTACTTTCTTCAACTTGAGTAAAATGGGAGGCTATAAAGCATTTTGAGTGGAGGTCTGGCTTGACTTAATATTGGATTTTCAAAGGAGAATTTTAGGTTTTTGATGTTATGATTTAGTTATTACAAGACAAACAACTCAGTTTTGGACAGTGTATGAAGAGGAATATGCCAGGTTTCACTAAATTTTCTATTCCTTGGGGTCTTAGAGTGATAGTGACAATTAATTACTACCAGTAATTACTGACTTAATTACTACTTTTTCATTGATTCCCTCCCCCCTTTCCACTCTGTTAACTTCCTCCTAGGCTTGTAGAGTATCTGTTCCCTGCCAGAACCCAGCTGCCATATACTAGGTCTGATCTACTATAACAAAACTTTAAAAAATGCCTGTCAACTGAGGGATGGGAGGGATCCTGAGGACATCAATGGAGGGAATGTGGCACTAGTGGTAGGATGGAGATTCCGTTTATTGTGAATTAATGAATACTATCACTTGGATATTATTATATAATGTAGTTTTAATTTATAATAATCTCTGTATACTTATTAGAACTATTCTTTTAGGATAATTTAATTCCTTTCATTATTTTTCAAAAAATATATTGAAAGCATATTATAAGAAAAAATATTTTTTACTTTCTTAATGACTGAATTTCAGTTTCTGGCTGAGTTATAAGCAGCCAGGACACTACTCCTAACAGGTTTGTACTTCCTTAAGGCTCTTTACAGAAAAGTTGTTAAAGGAATATAAGATTACTTACTGTCAACTAAACCCCTTAAATGCTCACTCAAGTTAGAAGTGTTTGGGATGGGGAAGACAGTAGGCAAAATGAATATCATTTCAAACTGAGTCAGTCTTGTTTTTGTTTTCCATCAGAATGGATTCTTTTAGTCAAGACCACTTGACAAAGTCAGAACCCAATCTTAAGGTTAATAACAGTCTCAATTTTGGCCATTGCCAAAACATTTCCTTTGGGTCTACTTGCTGAATGTCCCTTTAGGAATGACATGGCCCCGCAACCCCGTAGTTCAGCAGTTGAGCCTCTTTACCCCGGGCCTTCAGCACCAGAATCATAATTATTCTCCAATGATTCTAGTTTTGCACTTTTTTTTCACCTCAAATACTATCTAATTACTGAATCCTGTACTGGGAAAACCTAGGGGAAATGCTAGAAGGAAACACAGCTGAGAGCCACTGTGGTTTGATAGCACTCCAACTACTTTGGAAATATTTGGGCAAAAATAAGATTTTAAGTCAAACTACTTTAGTATCAGACCCCAAATTGCAGGTTCTACATTTTCTGTTATCATGATATGAACCAAAAGGGAAAAGAAAAGGGAAAAAGACAGATAGACAAAAGGAGAGGGGCAAAAGGGAAAGCTTTTCAGAGTGGGGAAATAGAATCTAAAGAGAGGAAACACTTCGCATGAGTAGCAGGAATGAAGGCAAGAGAGAAACATGAAGGCATATCTCACATTCTCTCCTAGTTCCTTTGCTCAGCAAGGAATTTTTCCTGTCAAAACACGATATTCTCCTTTTCCCTTAAATGACCTAGAGGGATCTTTTGGGGTTACCAGGACAGGCTTTCTGTTATTACTTATGATAGAATGATCGATAGTATTCTGTGGAAGGTCAACAACATGTGACGATCACGTATGGCAGACCCAGGAGGGAATGGAATGTTTTCCTCTTGACCCAGTGTTTGGTCCTTGGAGACGGCCCTTATCTTGTCTTGCTTAAGTCTTTCAACACTGAAAAACTCCAGGCTCTCTTCTATCTCAGGGCCTTTGTAAATACTGTTTTCTCTCCCCAGAGAAACCTTTCCTTATCCTCCTGATGATATTAGGTTTGTATTTTTTTCCTTCACGCCATATGTTTACATGTTCTGCAATCATCCCTAAATTCAATTTATTCTTCTTTCCCCAAGCTCCTAGAATACTGTAGATCTGAATTTACAAGTATACATTAATCATTTGAAGAAATCTACCGACATTTACTTTCTGTGGCTCAATCACTGTAGTTTTGTGGGGAGGGGGGAGGACACACCAAAATGTATTTAGGGCTTTACTCCTAACTCTGAACTCAGGCATCTATCTTAGCAAGGCTTAGGAGACCGTGGGGTCCTGGGATTAAAATAGGGATACCTGTGGGCTGTGTGTCCTACTCACTTTACCATCTTCCAACGCTCACTCTCTTCTTAATTACCTATACGTCCTTTGAGTTTGTTTGCCCCAAACAAACTTCTTCTTCTCCCTATCCCTCTCCATCTCCCTCTTTTTCTCTCCTTTATCCCTGTTCCTGATCTATATTTTGTGATCTATCCTAAAGTAAGGATTTAATACAAAACATACTTGAAACTATTATGTTCTTCTAATTATTTTATTTAAACATCATGGTTACAAAGTTGTTCATAATGCATCTGGGGGTTCTTTTCCCACAGTTACAAAGTTGTTCATGATTGAGTTACATCACACAATGTACAAACCCCTTCACAGTACATAATGTACAACCTCCTTCATCCAACAGTTAGGGTGTTGTTGGAGAGGGGAAAAATGCCTTTTGGCTCCATTCTAAACTAGTGCTATTATAGAACTAAAGTCTAGAACATTTGTGATCAACTTTCCTCAGATTCATGTAATTCCATCTAACTTGAACTACTAGGTCAAGTTTGATATTTAGTTCCTAAACAGAATATTGATAGGTAAGGTGGGTGGATAATTCAAAGGGCTGAAGGCCAGGGGTTAGATACCTGGCATTATATGTCCCCCTAAACCCCTCCAGGGTGATTCTGGTGATCCCTAATGCCAAACAGTACGGGGTCAAGTATGACTTGAAGTAATCCAGGTTCCCTATGATTGGAAGTCCCTCTCCCCCTAAAAAGGAAAATTTTAAATTAAAGGTTCAATATGCAGTTATAAGAGATAGAAAGGAGAGAGTGAGAATGAATGAGCCAGGTGCCATGAAAATATGAAATAACTTCAGGACCTTTTGCTAATATGCTGAAAATTGAACTGGAAAACTTATGCCAAGGACATTTTATGGACACCTTGAATAAAACTTCTTTCTAGCCTAAGAGCAAAGAGTCAAGGTTATTTCCTGTGAGTGAATGTTCAATAACTTCTATAAAAGAGCTGTTGATGCAGTTATAATCTGGGTCAAGACTAAGGTTATCTAGAATCAAAATCTACTGAATCCTTTCACAGTTGTACATGAATTGGCTGGTCAGTTTCTGAGATACTAAACTAATTCTGAGAATTGTGTTTACTCTGTCTTTCCTCTCTCAACAACTGATCCCTGTTGGCATTTCATTCAGACAATAGAATCATGTTGATACTTTCTTTCATACTGAGGGGCTCATAAAGGCTAGCTCCAAAAAAAGTGAACCTAAGGCCTCTCAGAAATTTGTTTCTACAATTGCTCTCAGAGAATGAAATCTGCCACTTAGTCTTACAGCATCAGGTCACTGATCTCTACTGTTTTCTAGTCATTGCAGGTCTGTTCTAGAAACTGGAAATTCACCCTTTTGAAACCCTGGTCCTGTGTTGGTTTCTCTTCCCTCTCCTTATACCATTTTTTTCTGAATATCTTGCAGATATTTGCTAATATTGTCAGTTATCAGATCAACTACTATTTCTCAGTGAAATTTATTAGTTTCTGCATTTGCCTTATATTCCTAGTACTACAGAAATTTTAGAATGACAGAAATTTGAGAAACAGTAACCCCCAGACCGCAACAATGTCAACAAACATGGGTGGTTAAGAAAGTAGAACTTCAGCACACTTTCTACACTCCCTTAATAATACTTCTTCCAAGGCAATTATTAGTTAATTTAAAATGGATTAGTGTTTGAAGATATTGCTCAGTGGTAAGCATGTATGTTTCTTATGAAACTCTTGAACCAAAACTAAATAGCATAATATTAAAGTTAAAACAAAATAGGCAGATAGATAAGATTAAAAGACATTTAACCAAACAAATTTTATTACAGTGTAATTCATACTAGAAATTGTTAATATTTAACAGAATAACAGTTATGACAAACCTTGCTACAGCAAGAATTTTTAATAATATATCTTTCCTGGGGGTTGGGTGGGGGAGAGAAACCCCTGCCCTATGCATACACAAACTACAGAGGCAGGGGCTGCACTCAGAAGACTCCACATGCCAGGACTTCTGGGTGTCATCCACTGGTATGTTGGGGGCTCTGGGCAGGACAGCTAGCCATAGGCCCCCTGGGCTGACCACTTAGTCCAGGGGACTGAAATCCCCCCACGCCAGACTGGTCTTCAGGGCTGGGCCTGGTAAATCGGGCCCTGGGGGGGTGGGTGGGGGAGAGAAACCCCTCTCATATGCTTACACAAACTACAGAGGCAGGAGCTGCACTCAGAAGACTCCACATGCCAGGACTTCTGGGTGTCTTCCACTGGTATGTTGGGGACTCTGGGCAGGACAGCTAACCATAGGCACACTGGGCTGATCACTTAGTCCAGAAGACTGAGATCCCCCCATGCCAGACTGGTCTTCAGGGCCGGGCCTGGTAAATTGGGCCCTGGGGGGAGGGTTAGGAAAACAAATCCATGTCATATGCATACTGGACCCCATTCAGGGGCTCTTTTCTTACTATTATTCATTTTCAAAAGCACGCAGATGCAAATGCATCCGCAAGACATATATACTTTTTAACTTTGCCCCAAAATGTTCTTAATTCTTGATTGTTTCTTTAAAAAAAATGGAATGCTCTAGATTTGGAGGATAACATTCAAATAGGTCCCTAAAATCAGTGTATATGTAGATGTGACTTTCTATACAGTGGTTCTCTCTGATTGCCAAGCCTAATCCATAAACAATTCAGCTATACAATGTATATAGCTCCTCTGATATATTTTCCCTCCCCCACACCAGAGCCCCTTCTACTCCCTCATCTTCCAATCCGGATTCATTATCTTCTCCTTAATTAACTCTCTTTACCCTCAGTTCTTAACTTGTTAGACACCAAGACCGACCTTTTGCCCCAACAGATTCTGCCCTTTCGCACACCCCTACAAAGCTCATTATTACTTCTTAACTCTTTCACCCCCAACCATCAGTGCATCAATAAAATTACTTTCTTTTTTTTTTTTTCTGGTCACACCCAGCAGTGATCAGAGGTTCCTCCTGGCTCTATGCTCAGAAATTGTTCCTGGCAGGCTTAGGGAACCATATGGGATGTCGAGATTCGAACCACCATCCTTTTGCATGCAAGGCCAACTCACTACCTCCATGCTATCTCTCCGACCCCAATTACTTTTCTTTTAAGATAAATGATATATTTTCTTTTTTTACATTTATTCAAATATTTTCACATGCTGCCAACTCTTCTAGAACACTAAAACTTAAATGCTAAATTTTAACTCTGATCATACATAATGCATTTGTATAATTACATATTTTCAACATATTTTCTTTTCAAAAATCACAAATACCTGTAAGAATTAACAAGATATAGTTGAAAATAATGCAATTCAAGTGGCATTGCTCTTAAAAGATGTTTTAATTTGTAATCTCTCAGTTTTATGACCTAGTGAATTCTAAACTCAACTTTACTATTTTGAATGGCACAATTCTCACTATTAATATAATGCCTATGACCAGTTTAGTCATTTTTAATGCATCATCATGAAACAAGTTGGCATGCATTCAGCTCCAGTTAGAAAAAGTTGCAAATTCTTTTTTAATTAGTGTTTAGATAAAATAAAATTTTACAAACAGAATTATCTTTATGGACATTTGGTCTATAAAGTCATGAAGGATCCCATTTGATGTTCATTGTTGGTTGAATGCTCTGCTATCACTGTCTTAAATTTTTTAGCTATTTTAAGGAATCTAATAATTTATTTTTTTCTGGATCCTGTAAATTATCTAGTCAGTTCTGAATCACCAAACCAAGTAAGTTGTCAAGTCCTCAGGTGATAGTTAAGGTTCAGAGAAAATTAGTATGTGTAAACAATGGAAATGGCAGGTATAAAATATACGATGGAATTGCAGCAATTTAGCTTTAACTTATTCTAACATCCCAGGATTTTCTCTATTCAAAACAGATGCAGAAGAAGGGACATTTTCTAATTTTAATTTATTTTATTTATTTTTGGGCCACACTCAGCAGAGTTCAGGATTTACTCCTAGCTCTGCACTTAGAAATCAGCTCCTGGGGAGAGGGGCTGAAAAAATAAAAAGAAATTTGCTCCTAGCAGGCTAGAAGAATCACATGAGATGCCGGAAATTGAATCTGTGTCTGTCCTGGGTCAGCCATGAGCAAGGCAAATGCCCTACTGCTGTGCTACCACTCCGGGCCCAGAAGGGACCTTTTTCTTAAATATGCATATAAGAGAGGATTTATATGGAACAAAATAACAGAGGTGCCCAGTAAGTAGACCTAAGAACTAAGGTTCTCCATTCAAAGGAAACTTTATTTTCCAGAAGCATCATTAGATAATAGATGCATGGTGATGTCAAAATCAGCAAATGTGTTCATACATAATTCTGTACTACCCTGCTGACCTCACTGACCATGGATTTTGATGGGTTAGAATCAGGATTTCTGCACACAATTGCAAAATTTATAAACAATTTTTGTATCTATATAATCTGCTTAATGATCATTGTCCAGGTCTCATAGCTATTAGTACTCTTTGATGTATTCATATATAATATATGGATATATAATAACCATATATCAATATATATGATATATATCCATATATAAATATACACACATATGGTAAAGATAACAAATACATAGACTATATAATCAACCTAATAAATTTAATATTTTTATTTTTACCATGGACATTTTTAGAAACCATATATATGTATATTATCTATATACATTCATATGCTTCTTAAAGGAAGAAACTTATACTAAATGAAGCCAATTTTTCTGTTTGTGCATGATATATCAGATAAAAATGTATATACAAGATCTATAAGAAAGTTTCAAAACTAAAAAGAAAAAATGTCTAAGGACTCCATTGAAAAACAGAGAAAAGACAGACATTTCCTAAAGAAGACATAAAAATGGCCAACAAACATATGAAAAACTGATGATTGTCACTCGAGATTAAGAAAAGCAAATCAAAACAGCACTGAATATGATCTCATGCCAATGTGTATGGCATAGATCCCAAATCTAGCCATTCTTGTAGTGATGGTGAGTTGAAATTTCCTATTTCAACATTTATAGAAAGACAGGGATTTCAAAAAAAATAATTTTTTATATATTTTATTTAAACACCTTGATTACATACATGATTGTGTTTGGGTTTCAGTCATGTAAAGAACACCACCCATCACCAGTGCAACATTCCATCACCAATGTCCCAAATCTCCCTCCTCCCCACCCAACCCCCGCCTGTACTCTAGACAGGCTTTCTATTTCCCTCATACATTCTCATTGTTAGGATAGTTTGCGATGTAGTTATTTCTCTAACTAAACTCATCTCTGTTTGTGGTGAGCTTCATGAGGTGAGCTGTAACTTCCAGCTCTTCTCTCTTTTGTGTCTGAAATGAAAAAAATAATTTTAACATAATCTTTATAAAATTCTTATATGAGTCAGTAATATCAATTCTTGGAATCTATAGTCAAAATGCAAAATTAATGGTTAAGAGATCCTAAGAAATACAATGTGACATCACTACTTTTGAGCACAAGGGAAGAAAATAAAAGAAAAATATATTTTATAGGATAATTTCAAGAGGAAGTATTTAAGTTAATTCTGAGAATCTAATTGTAAATTTTTATTTATCTAATTCATGTTTATCACAGGTAAATTTGACCAATTTTGACAAGTAAATTGGAGTAACTCTTTAATCTTTCTGTCCTTTCCCTTCATTTCAAATTTAAAAGTCTTGTTAACTTTGTGTCTCAAATCTTTGTTGAAAACTTTTACACACTACTTTTTTCTTCAGTGGTATTAGGCTAATGTTACTGTTCATTATGAAAACCCTGGGTATTCAGATTCAAGTCTCCTTTGTGACCATACTCCACATCATGGCTAATGTGATTGTTCTGAAATGGAAATAGGGTTGGGGTTCTGTGACTTACATTTGTCATTAACTTTCTGTTTCTTAGTTTGAAATGAAATACGTTTTGGCAATATAGTCAAGGCTTAAAAAATACAGTGTGCCTGCTTGCTTTTCAGATTCATTCTTGTCATCTCTTTCTACTAAAACTCCCTAGTCCAATTTAATCCCACTGTTCAATTATCCCATTAATTGTCACAACCCTGAAAGCTTCCTGTTTTGTTACTACTACCTGGAACATATTTCTAGACAGCAGAGAGATATCTATCTATCAGAGAGATAGATAGCACAGCAGTAGGTTTGCCTTGCAAGCAGCCAACTCAGGACCAACAGTGGTTCGAATCCCAGCATTCCATATGGTCTCCTGTGCCTACCAGAAGTGATTTCTGCGCACAGAGCCAGAAATGTGTGCTTCCAGGTGTGGCCCAAAAAGCAAAAATAAATAATAAATAAATAAATAAACATGCCATTTTATTCTTTTTCTGAAGTTCAGATTTCAAATTGATACAATGTTACTTTACAGAATCTCAGTAGAAAAGATTTCATTAGTTATGATAAAATAATTAAATAGATTAATATGTTATGTTATATCCCCTTTTATAATAATTAAATAGCATATGCTATCTTCAATAAGAAATTTTACTCATTTTTTTCCAGCTGGCCAGCAAATGAAAAATAAATCACTTACCTTAAATTGAATACTTTACCCTCTGATGTTTGCTAGATAATGAATACATTTTCAAATTGCTTCTTTAAGTATTGCTTTAGGCAACAGTTCAATACACCCCAATATTCTTAAAGACAGAAACTCTATAATTCCTATATCATAAATATCTTGAACAATATTTGCTACATTTCAAATGGTTGTATATTTATTTCTAGTATGCAATATATGCAGAATTATACATATTAAATTAAATAGACACTTAAATATAAAATTATTCGATTTTTATTTAGCATATATTGAATGAAATTTGTTCTTTAACCCATCTCTTAAAAATATGAAGTACAGAAGTTGAGGTTTATAGACTATGGGGTTTGTTTTAGAATCATAGGCAAGTAATATGTAAATTTTATTGAAAAATTGGGCACAGATAGATTACAAATTTCAGTTTATCAACTAGTGAAGGGAGACAGGGATAAAGAAGTGGAGTAGAGGGGCATAGGGGCAGTGGTAGAGGGTCATAAATACTTTGGTGATGGTGAATTGCATTAAAAGCATAAGTACTAACACTAGTATACCATGTTACCTTAACTATAATTAAGAATTATGTTAAAAATTGGAAAAAGACCCTAACCAGCTTCCTAAAATATTTCTAAAAGTACACGAATAAAATGTTTTAGTTTATACTACTTCGTTGTGGTCTATACCACATTTAGCAATGAAATGGTTCTAGAAACTCTAAAAAACTCATTCATTGTACTACAAATCATGAAAATGGTGAGTTGCTTTAGATTTTCACTGCTGATGACCACTGTCTTAAGAGCCATCCTGACGAATTTGTGTTCTTTAAGCAAATTAGAAAATTTGCCATTATGCCTGGTCACTTTGTGTAAACTCCAGAGATGACACAGCATTTTCCTCTCATCCCTTCTGGGAAAAAGCAAATGTAATCCAGATGTCACTGGAGACTGCCCTGACCCTTGAAGAGTGTGTCAAACTCCCAAGGTCAGAACCAGGAATGTCCAGTGGCCTCCCTGTGACCTTGGTAAATCCCTGACAAACATCTAATAGATCTGTTGTTTTCATTCCAGAATACATGCTGGTCAAGATTTAGCATCCTGCACAAACTTGTGAGAAAATTCTTCTTCATTTCTGCTTTTGCAGGAAACCCAAATGCACCAACCATATTATGATTTGTAGATGTAGTGAATTCTGGGAGAACACCCTGCCACCTTCTCACCTTTCTTTCTATCCTTATCTCTCTTCTATTTCCCTCTTTCTTTGTTCCAATTCCCTCACTGTGTTTACATTCTCCATCTTTGTCATGCCTTCCCTCAAATAAACTCTGCTTAATAAGTCCACTTATATCTATTTTTTTGTGCTATGCCTACAGATAATATCTGTAATCCCTATTATTAAATTCACTACTCTTAGGAGTCAGAATCCTTCTGTAGTATGCTTGTAATCTCAACCATAGATTAAGATCTGCGGCAGAAGATTATGGCAAATACTTATCTCATGAATGACTAAGATGAAAGTGTTACTAATGAAGCACTCTTAGAAGACAGGGAGGAAAAATCAATCAAGAGTGTGTTTTTAAGTAAAATTCTGTGAAGAGTAGGTTCAGTTTAATCCTTACGTACTAGGTATGAGCTGTTTTTGAGCATGTGGGAAAAAAACCAATGTCAACTCTACTCCAAGACACTTCTGGTTTGGAAGCAAAGGGGCTTGACTAAAGCCATTTCTTTGAGGAGAAGTCATGTGCTAAACAGAAACATACCAAAAAACCAGAGAAGGGCACCAACGGCATTTTAAAGCATCTCCATAAAATTCTCCACATGACATTTCTCTCCCTTTGATCTGAAATTTAATTTTCTTCCCTTAACTATGTCATTATCTTCATTATAATTATAATGCAGCAGAAGTAACACTATGAATTCCAAGGTCAGGTGGACAGGAGTTATAGCACCATACTTCTTCACTTGTGTGGGTCTTGCACTTAGATCTCAAGTATCACATAACAGGGAATCACCTGGAGATGGTTCATGAATGGCCTACCTTGAGTCTAAGCCCTAAGTTCAAAAATATAAGCAAATATAGATTTGCAATAATGTAGAATTCTAAAAATTCTGTTCCTCAGTCTTACAGCTGATTTCCAGACATGATGAGCAAAAGTCATTCTAAGTTCATCATTTTTGGTCAAAAATTAGACTCTCTGAGCATAACAAATGATCATTGTCTGCCACTAAATTGTGGAGCAATTTGTTACATAATATGTATAGATGATTGAAAGAATTTTATAGGAAGTCTGAAGAAATATAATAAAATAATAGAATATATGATAGCCTGGACATTATTTTTTGACCAGGGAACTATAAATATTATTTTTCCTCAGATAATTGGTTAGATTCCTGAGTGTCCCATAAAAGTATACTAATTGAACAGTTTTAAGTTCAAGGTCAAATTCTAACTTTTATCATAAGATTCAATTGATGACTGAATTGATGACTATACATATATATCAGGTTGTTTTTTGAGGAATAAATAAGAAAAATTAGCCAAGAGTATATAAAACACAGATGCTGTGTGTACAGACACAGAGACACTACCTCTGTTAAGTTTGTGGGTCTACTTCAAAGATCCTGCTGTTATATCACATACTTCTTGCTCAGAAGAACTTGCTCAAACAGCTCTTGTTGCTAACACATGAGAAGCACTGACCTTTACTTTGGACTTTTACTATATGAGAAAACCTTTCCTGACTCTATAAAGGATCTCTGAGGATACTTTCATGAACTTATTTTTCCAATACTAAGCAGATAATGTGTGCAGCTAGTATTTTAAAGACTATTTGCTGCTTTCCTCTAAGAGTTGATACAATTAAATAATGAGGCTTTCTCCATCCTAAAAACCATCATGACTGTTGGAAGCATTGTAAAAACCATATTTGGTAAACCAGGAATGAAACGTATCCTTATTAAGTTATTCAGCAATTTTGAAGTTTGCATTTGGAACCATTCAAAGTTCTTTTTAAGCTATTAATTTCACACAAGGCAAGGACATGTCTAGACAAATGTTCCTTAAGGGAAGTATTTTAAATTAAAGCCTTTTCTGAAATGGCTATATACTCTTGTGCCCGAAATTTTACTTTGAACTCACTATGATATTTACTTTCTTGAAAACAAGCTAATGTTCTGTGAATTAACCAGACTTCAGAGAGTTCTGATTTTTATAGTGACAAATTTTCAGGGGTGTGAAAAAAAAAACCAACTTAGTTTTGTTAACAGAAACACTTTGACAGAATATTTTTATGAAGATATTTTTAATTTAGTGGAATTTATGGGCCTAAGGACATAAAAGATAATGGGGAGAACAAATTCTGGTCTTATGAAGAGCCCAAAATGAATATATTTTAAAAAATCAAAATCAGAACATTTTTGATTTGTAGTGGCAGATCATTTGGTTATTGTAAAAAATAACATGGCAAGACCACAGAATTTAAAAATCTTATTACATTGCAGACTTTCTCAATCAGTTGTTCTTGTCTATATCAATATGATTCAAATAAATTGTTTATGACACAAGTTGATTCAGATGAGCTTAATATTATTATGAAGTTGGAATAGAAATGCTTTATTTTTCATATGTTAGGGTTTTGTTTTTTTTTTTGAGAAAACACACTGGAGACAGTCAAATTCAGAGTTATCTTATATTTCTGTCTTCTCCAGCACTGTCACTAGAGAAGAAAGGTTACTTAGTCCCCTAAGTGTCATCATAACTCACATCCACATATAAAATCGTGTCCTGGTCTGCAAAGAAACCTATGAAATACCCTACTGAAACATCTTCCACATGAGATAGATGATAATTCCATATATAAAAAATTTTGAGCCATCAAGAGCTTTGGGTCCCTCTAGTCTGCTAACCCCTTAATGCCTGTAACAAATTGTTGCTTCTTGCTGACTCCATACCAGTCACAATTCTAAATTTTGAGAATACAGTAGTGAATAAAACAGAGCAATATCCTTGCTTTTATAAAGCATATGTTATAGAATAAGGAGGCAGATGACAAGGAGATATAAAAAACAAACAACTATATCCAATTGTATTAAGAATTAAAACCCATAACACAAAAATGTAAATATGGATAGTAAGAATAATGATTTTACAGGAAGTGATTTATAAAGGCCTCACTCATAAGGGTCAGCTTGATCACTGAAAAGAATGATAGAAAGATCAGAGTGACTGGGGCAGAGGGATAAAGGGGTGACCAGAGTGGAAATCACAGAAGTAGTGGATTAAACCTCAGTGAGTCCAATAATCAACAAGTCTTTGGAAATAAATAAAAGATATCAAAATTACTTACAATGTATGTAATGCTTTTATTATGAAGTGGGAAAAGATAAATATGTAAAAAAGAAACTATGAGACCCTAAGAGACAGTAGTCTGTAAAAGCCTTACAGAGAGAAATTAATAAAATAAGGGTGAGAGGGATAATTCTGCTATTTATATTTTTATAAAAACAAGGAATGAATAAAAGCCCCCAGTTTGGTAATGAGAGATCTTTGTAAGAACAGTCTCTTTGGAGTGGTGAGAGCAGTGATCAAGTTGCAAAGAAGGAAGATTACCGTATTTTCCGGCGTATAAGATGACGGGGCATATAAGATGACCCCCTAATTATACAGTTAAAACATAGGTTTAGGCCTATATTCGCTGTATAAGACAGAAGGTTCCTGTGATGCAACTGTATGTACTACAGTGAGCCAATTACAACAAGCAAAGGTTCAAAGGTTATACTGTCATAGACTTCCTCTCTGACTCTGGCCAATCTGAGCAGGCTTTTTACAATGTAGATTAGGGTCCAGAACATTGTCTAATTTGCATGCATAAAAAGCCTGCTTGGATTGGCTGAGTTAGAGAGGCAGTCTGAGCAGCTTTGCAGTGATTGGTGCAGGATCGAGTTGGAAAATTCGTTTTGTGGCAATATTCAGACAATTTTCGTTTAGCTGCATATTGAAACATTTTTCAGGATATACTCGGCATATTATAAGACGACCCCCGATTTTCGGTTGACTTTTTTTTGTTTCAAAAGTCGTCTTATACACTGGAAAATACCATAAATGGTTGGCTGGAACTAGGGACCAATAGTAAAGCACCAGCCTTGAGTGCTAGAACTTTCACTTTATTATGGCACGGTGCCACCCTGCCACTTCCAGCACCACTGGATGTATTCAAGCACTGAACAGTCATATCTACACTGATGGGCAGTGCCTGGCATGGCACAAACTCTCCACCTCTGGAGCGACCTCTAGAAATATTTTTCAAAAAATGTGAGTGAGTGAGTGACTGTGGATTAAACCAGGATGCACATGGAGATTGCTTATTTCTTCAGTTAATCTTTCTTCTCCTTGTTTTATATTTATTTGGTTAAGTTGATCACAAATCAAAAAGAGAGGTATTGGTGAAATAATCCAGTTGATAGAAAACTTCCTTGGGCCTGGTTGAACCAGGTTTGATCCCTAGTATCTAAAACGGTTCCCTAAGCCTCACCAGGAGTGATTCCTGGGCACAAAACCAGGAGTAAGCCCTGGAATGAAACAAAAATAAATGAAAAAGAAAAATAGGATAACACATTGGAAATACAATTTATGCAAACACTGTTACTGTTCCTCTTGCTTTGGCTAATAAAACGGCACAAAAATCAAAACTAAACCAATGCTCACAATCTGCTTTGACTAGGAAATAGATAGTAGCCAAAGACACAGGAGGGCAAACCACAAATTCTCCTTTAGATGGCTCTAAACATAATAATATTATAATAATAATAAAAATATTACCCTCCTATGATTATCCAGGTTCTTCCTCAACCCCTTCATTTTAAGTTGATAGGAATATTCTGTTATTATAGTATATAATATATATATATACATATACTATATAGCATATATAGTATGCTCAACACAATGGAAGTAATTCTTCTAGCAAGTATATTAAATCATTAGTGGGTAATCCTTAAAGGAATTATACTAAGTGAAATGCCAGATGAGAAAGACAAATATTGCATGATGTCAGTTATATCTATAACTTAAGAAACAAAGCAAATAAAATAAAACAAAACTCTTAGAGACAAAGAACAAATTGGTGGTTATCAGAGAAAGATATTGGTCTGGATGAAATGGATAGAAAGGGGTAAATTCTGTGGTGGTGGCATTGGTGTTGGAAATGAGAACTTTTGGTAGGGATCATGCTAAGGTATATAGAGTTGTTAAATTATAATGTTATTTACAGGATACACATCAAGTTATGACAATAAAAAATGAACAAAACAAGCATGTATTTTGGCTAAAGGGATTAACAACACCTTTTAGCTTTTTTTTTACAGTGATTATAAAAGGACTTCCTATGTCAATTTATAAAAATTTTTAAATGATTAAAAGTTTGGCACACCTAAGCTAAGCTAACTGGCAAGAGTTCTAATTTTGTGCTTTGTTCAATTCCTAGGGCAGTGTTGACATTTAATAAATGTTATGTATTAATATTTATACTTTCCATGTTCCTTCATTAATTTTTATACTTTAATTATATGATTACACTGGAAGTGAACCAGATTATTAGATGATTCTAAAACGTCTCACCCTAAAAGTCTAAGAACAACATGTTAAAATCCAGAGCATGCTCTCATAAGTGACCAAAGAAAGCACATTTACAGCTTACATATAAGGTGTGACTTGCTTTTCTCTCCTGAAATGAGGGAGCAATGAATATGCAATGATGGGCAGGGGTAGCTGGCTTCCCAAGATGTGTTATATCCTTGGGTTAGTCATATTTTGCTTTCACCCCTTAAGAAGCTATACACATAACCCCTACCAGAAAAAAGTAAAAAAAATTTATGGTAGAAATCTGGGCCTGACTCACTAGTTCTAGTGCTTTCTCAGACACTGCTCCATAATAACCTAGATCATCACACAGAAAAAAGAAAAAAATTCAAGCAAATTGGATCAATCTGCTAGTGAAGTTTTTGTTAGGGAATATTAGGAATAATTGAGTATCTCTAAGGTAACAGGGCTAGAATGACTGGAACTGCTGTCATGAGAAAACAAAAGTGTTTTAGAAAAGGGTTTAGTCTTAATTTCTTTTCTTTTTTTGTTTTTTGAGTCATACCTGGTGAAGTTCAGGGGTTATTTTTTGCTCTGCACTCAGAAATTGCTCCTAGCAGGCTCAGGGGAACATATGGGATGCCAGGAATCAAACCACCATCGGCCAAGTGCAGTCTAAATTAGCTAAACCAGTGTTGTATGAGAGTGAAATTATTTACAAAATAAAATATAAATATAATCAAGTATATTATATTTAGATAAAATAAACATTATTATATATAAATCTAAGTATAACAAGATACAATAAAATTCAGAGGGAAAACAAAGATTGACATACATAATCAACCATTAAATAAGTTGTCTCTGGGTCAGGTGATATTACAGGGATCACAGCCAATCTACCTTCAATTACCAGCACAGCTTAGCCTATGAGCATCTTGTCCTGTCATCCTGAAGACGCCAGAGCATTGGGCAAGGGCTGTGACTCTGGAGTCCTTCACATCAATGGTGTTACCCTGGTGGTCCCAGGCAATTTGGGGTTGTAGTAGCATAGCAACCTTGACTAAACTGGTGTGCCCCTGGGTCAGTTGAGCATCACGTAAGAGGTTCCTCTTCAAATAAAGTAAAATAAAAATATTATCTCAAATTATCAGTTTGAGGCAATATTTTATTAACTTTACTAAAAATGTTTCCCAAAATTTTCAGAGAAAATATGTCCATTGACTTACATTCTGCTTTGAGGCACATCAGAACATTATTCTCCATTGCCCCAAACTATGGTCTTTAAAAGATAGTTTATATTAAATACCAAGAGGAGTATGTTATTAAACTCACTTGGTTGGAATGAGCCTCTGATATGTGTTCCTCCATTAGAAAATAAATTAGGCAATCTATTTTGGAAAAAAAATATCTTACTGGAAAATGTATTGTATTTATATAGTAAATGGATAAATATTCAATCTTTGCCCTATTGCAAATAAAAATAGTAAAAAAATAAGAATGTATAGGCTAAAAACTCTAAGACTCAGAACAAATTTATTAAGAAAATGTAAAATTGTGTGTTTATCAGAGAAAAACGATGATCTTTTTGACAAAGAGATATATCCTTAAACATATTTGATTGAGGATGGGAAACAGTATAGTGTTTAGTTGTTTTATTTTTTGCCTTTGATCAGCTCTTGCCTTGTTTTTGCTAAGATAGGAAATATTATCCATAATTAGAAATTATTCTAAATTTCTAATATGTGCATATACTAAGTATAGAGTGATACAACATATGAACATTTTCAACTCCTTTCTTTTTCAATATCTTCTACTCCATGGAACTGAAGCCTCAAAATCAGCAATATTTGTAGATCATCAGTATCAGTTTTCAAAACAAAAAAAAGACTTTATTCTTTACATTATTAAGTTTAAGATTATTTTAAGTATATATATATATATATATATATATATATATTTCCATTATGTCTTATGGCTTAGTTTTACTGGAAGATACATCTATATTGATATAAATCAAAATATATGTACTTGATATGATTATGAACCAGATCTCTTCTCAAGATGACAAAATAAAGTTCAGTTCAATTTCTAAACCAAACTATGGTGTTAAGCATAATTTTAATAAGATAATAGATATGGGAAGAACACTAGTCAGACCCTCTATGGGAAACCAGTATATTTCTTCTCTAGGAACTTAAGGAGAAAGTTTTTATTTGTTTATCAATACTTTTCTTCCTCTGCTATTAGATGGATTTGCATGGCTTTTATTTTTGTCTGTATTTTGTGGGATTTGCAAAGATCAATAAGAATATTAAATTTGTTAGTATTGATTTCCTTTACATAGGAGAAGGAAACAGTTCATGTTAATTTTAGTCTGAATCTCAGCTAGCTATTCGATCACCATGTTCTATATTACAATTTAAGTTACTATCTGTGTACACTCTGGTATTTGTCCACATTTTAAAAAGTATTTTCTGTCTTCAAAAACCATTAGTAGAAGCAAGTAAAAATTAAGATTTTTCTCCTTAGTTAGTTTAAATGACTTATGGATTCAGCTTTGTGGCTGCTTTAATTACAAATGCAGTTTGGGACAATGTAGTTACAAGTATAGCCTATTAATAGTTATAAGCACTACATTCTTTTAATAAACTAGTTTCCATCTTAACTTCTCCTTAAAAGTAATTGGAGAAGAAAAAACCAGCCAGGGCAGCAATTTCAGTGGACTACAAGAATTGGGTGCCATGAGGTCAGCAAAACTCTCTTTCTCAAAATTGTCTTCTGTAAGCACTCAGAATAACAAATGTTAGTCTGATCAATCACCTCCCCAAAACTAGTCCGCATATTTAGATTCCCAATTCCAGACATCCTTTTTCCAGCTTCTTCTGAAGTTGATTCTGGTACCTAACCAGAATGTGGGTTCAAACTAGTAGGAAGTAATTAGGCGTTGATGGACTGTACCGTCTGCTGGCATGATGGAAGATGAGAGTCTTGGAGCTGAGGTCTTCGACTCAAAGTTCAGTATGGCAAACCACCCACAAGATCTGTCTACTGACAATCCTTTAGGAAAATGCCTACAGAAAGAGGCTAGATGAACCAAAGAATAAACTCTACTAGATTGGTTTCCTTGAGTAGAAATAGCTTCTCTTTCTTTACATAACTATACACTTTTGCATATAGGTGAACTTTCAGATATTCATGAATAAATACATACCTCCTTCTGGGTTTGTAACTTTTGGTCAATGTCTTATCTATAAACTAATTGCCTCTCAGATGTCATCAGATTAAAGCCATACAGCATTTTTACCTTTATTTCAGAAAATAGGTTGTATCATGGAGAGTTCATCACGCTCATAGAAACTTATTTCTCTGCTCACAAAACTTTGATTTTACCATGTGTCAATAAAGACACTATTTTTATGCTTTGATAAAGATAATATGCACATGATCCAAAGTGGAATTTGGAGAAATAAACATAATCTTTCTTTAAAAAGTCATACAGATGATTTATAGGTATATGGAATACTACTTGTCTATATAAAAAAATGAAATCATGCAATTGCTGTTACATAGATGAAACTGGAAGAAATAATGCTGAGTGAAGCCAATCAATGGAGCAGGATAAGTGTAGAATAATCCTTTTTCATATCTGGAATATAAAGAAACAAAGCAAAAAAATAACAAATGGTCAAAGGCAACAGAACCTGTGATTTGGTCTATAGAACTGAGCTTATCAAGGCAGGGGGTTGGGGGCAGTATCCTGAGATAATGTTAGAGGGAAGTTGACAGGGGTGGAGGGTGTGGTGCTGAACTGTGGTATGCCTGAAGCACTATCATTCACAAGACTGTAAATCACCATGACAAACAACAGAAACAACAACAATCGCCTAAGGGTACAAAGGCTCAAAGGTGGGATATCTACATAGTTCTGTCATACATACAACCTTGAATACAACCTTAAAATGCAATCTCATTAAATTATTATTTTCTATATGTACATAGTATCAGTAAAATGGCATTTTAATAGTTGACAGTTTTTAATAATAATTGTTATAGGATTAATGATCAGTGTGTTTTAGGCATTATATTATTTAGTGTTCAGATATTTTGGAATGAATAAATAAAGTGCTAGAAATGAAATACAATAAAGGAATTAGTTGATTCTAAAGTCCTTGCTCTTTTCATCATAAAAGACCAATTTTCTAAATGAGTAACCTCAAATTTGGCAGCACATTCAAATTATCTAGAAAGCCAAAAAAGAACTGAGGACTAGGCTGAGTGCCCTAAAATTCTAATTTAAATGGCATAGGCTGCAGTGAAAGCATGAAAAAATTTCAAACTCTTCAGGTATGTTGAAAGTTGAGAAACATTAATTTTAATCCCCTCTTTTAAAATAAACATGTCAAAGCTCTTATTTGCTACACTTGAACAATTCTAACAAGAAACCCCACTTCAGTGCAGTGTTTTAGGATGAATTTAGACACTCTATGACCAAAACACCTTACACACTAGAGTTACATTGATGCAAAAAGCAGGTGATATAGTCAGATTTTTTTAATGTTATGAAGGCAATACCTCAACGCCTAGTTATAGACATATTTAGGAAAATAGCACCAGCACCAATTAAGCATATTGTTACTTTATATGGCTTCCTACTTCAAAATCTATGTGCTAATATGGTTGAATAATTAGGCGGAACATTGCCTATTAGCAAAAACGATGACTTTCTGCTATTAATCTTAGGAAATTGCCAAATGTCTTAAGAAGTCTGTTTGTCAAATTTGAGGTTTCATCTTAATTCAGGGGCCAGCCAGCCTTACATGAATCTGATCTATAAGTTCCCTGCAGACCTATCCACAGTTACTCCCTTTTATCCACTGCAGCACATTTGGATCAAATGTGTAATAACTTCATACTAGTAAATTTATTGTCCAACCTACAAAAAAGCCACATGAAAGGAGGGAAAATCTGAGATCTATAATGTGGTCACTGTTCACTCAGCCAAAACTAACTCTTTGATATCTTTATGTTCTTAACATCTGCATTTTGCTTAGTCTCCAGAGTAGTGGGAGAGGTAATAGAGGAGACAGATGAGAAAAAATGGAGGAAAAACAGCCCTCCAAAAACAGTATAATAAATTATTATAATGTATCTTCATTAATCATGCTTAGCTATGGTTTCAATTATTTATTTTTCAGTGGAGGTTTCAGGGTGAGTGAGTGAGACTTTCTTTCAAGCTGCTTTATGATTCTTTAAAAATCTGGGATGGAAAATTCTCAGGCTTTAGCACTGAGATTCTAATTGAAAGTTTATTCCTCCTAAAGCCAGCAAGAGGAAGCAGAAGGATCCCATCTTAGAATTTACAAATCTTTTAGTATGGATAAGAAAGTTGGATATTAGTTCATGTTTTTTCTCCAAAAATGAACATGATGTTATTTTCTTCCTCATGTTTTTAAAATTAAAATTATATTTATTCCAAAGCCATACAAGTGGCATAAAGAAATTTGCCTTAGGGGGCAAGAACAATAGAAAAGCAGGAAGGGCCTATGTCTTGTATGTGGCTTACCTGAGTTCTACCCTCAGTATCTCATACTCTTGTTCCCCTGAATACTGCCAAGAATAATTTCTGGGGGCCGGGTAGGTGGCGCTGGAGGTAAGGTGTCTGCCTTGCAAGCGCTAGCCAAGGAAGGACCGCGTTTCGATCTTCCGGCGTCCCATATGGTCCCCCCAAGCCAGGGGCAATTTCTGAGCACATAGCCAGGAGTAACCCCTGAGCGTCAAACGGGTGTGGCCCAAAAACCAAAAAAAAAAAAAAAAAGAATAATTTCTGAGTAAAAGCCAGGGGTAACAACTGAGTACCGCCAGTAGGGCCCCAAAACAACAACAACCACAAAAGAAAAGTTAAGAAAAGGGAAATTTTCTAACAGAATACATTTTTTTTCTGATAGAAATACTATTTACCAGATATTTTTTTCCTATATCATAGAGTCCATAGTCCATGTACAACAGAGTAGAGCTATTTATTCCAAAGTCAGTACAATTAGCATTTCAGTTTTCATGCTTTGCACCAGAGTTCAACTTCTAGTCACAACATGACTTGAATAGTTTGGAAATGAGCTTTTGATCCATGCCAGTTGAGGGTGGCCTTTTCTGGAAGCCCACAACAGATGGAATGTCTGAGATCCTGATGGTTTCTCTCTGGAGTTTTTAAGACAGTCCACACTTCTTGAAAGATGGTGCCAGATTCACCAAACTTTTCATAAGTCTGGTGCAGATTGTAGACCATGCGTAGGGCCAATCACCAAGCCAGACTCATTTGGTTAAAGTATATAATTTCATTTGTAAAACTGACTGCATCCGGCAACAGGATAAATGGAGCTGGGCACTGGCATATAGCATGTGCAACCAGAAAAGCACAGGGCTAGCAGGAAGAGCTAGAACTAGAGCCAAGGCTCAGAATGGCCACAAGGTGGGCATTCTAGCAGTAGCCAGTGGAGCTAATTTGTACTTCTAAAAAATTGTCTTTTAGCATTCCAAGTACTTTTAGTACTTAAAACATTGAAGTTTTAGGGGCCAGAGTGGTGGTGCTAGAGGTAAGGTATCTGCCTAGAACATGCTAGCCTAGGACGGACTGCGGTTCGATCCCCCAGCGTCCCATATGGTTCCCCAGCTAGGAGAAATTTCTGAGAACATAGCCAGGAGTAACCCCTGAGCATCACCGGGTATGACCACAAAACCAAAGATAAATAAATAAATAAATAAATAAATAAAATTTAACTATAAATAATAATATGAATAATAATAATTAAGATAATAATCCCAATGCTTTAAATTAGATGAAATTAAAAAAAGAAAAAATTTGCCATGATCTCTTAGAAAAGTTAGTAAGTTAGAAATTGATAGAAAATAATATAATAAATGATTAGAACAAATAATCAAAAAATACTCCCAAATCTGGCTAATACTAAAGCACATACAAATCAAATCAGAATTCCAATCAGTTATACCATTTGATGTTAGAAAAAAATTAAGAATAACATTTGTCCTGGTTTTCTCTTTAAGCCAGTGTTCTCCCTTGAACATGTATGAATACACATTGCTTGCTTGTCTTCATGTTTCTTTTGCATGTATATTTCCTCTCTGAGAAGCCTATGTCCTCTTTTGAATACAACTCTGTCATTCTCTTTTCTATACATCTTTCTCAATAAGTTTCAATAAAAACTTTCTTGTTTCTCAGAAAAAAACATCCTAAACTGTATTGACCAGTACAGTTGGCTAAAGTATGGTATGAAGGACAAAGACACTTATTCAACAGATACTGTTGAAACTCTTCTCCCTATTTGTGAGACCTTATTAATTAGTCATCCAGTTGAAATCAATAAAATTAAAAAGTTTGACTAATAATAGACAACCATTTATACATGCAAGAGAAATGTTGAGCATAATATATTAGGACATGTAGGACACAAATTGTGAAAATTGAGATAAATAGATTTGTGATTAAAGGATTGGTCAGATTAATGTTATAGAGTTATTATTAAAGTTTAACTTCCCCAGAAAGGTTGAAGTAGATTAGAAAATATGCAAAGAGAAAAGCTCTTTTGCCCTCAGGATAGTAAATGAACAGAAAAAGAGACATGAACATTCACATGGAGCTTTTGAATAATAATATATGGCTAAAAATAAAAGGTATAGAGAGAGATGCGAAGAGTGAAATTTGATAAAGACACAGTGTGACCTCTATATTTGTGAGCTTTGCATACATAGATTTAATACACCACAGATTAAAAGCAGCTAATTTGTACTGAGGTTAATAAATACTGAACATGCACAAATTTTTTTTTCACTATTTTCATGTGTAGGACTATTTCTATAAATTGCATTCCTTGATATACTACAAGTAATTTGGAAATGTTTAAAGTATATGGGAGGACATAATAGGTGATTTGTAAATTCAATATCATCTTATTTAAGGGACTTGGTAACTGGGGGTTTATTATTCTCAGGGTATTCTGGAGCCAATCACTGTGACTACTGAAGCAAAACTGTATAGAGAAACAGGTTGTGAGACAACTAAGTACTAAATAAAGAGTTGGGCATCATTCTATGGGTAAGTGAAGTCATTTGGAAGGTTCTGAAGAAGGAAGTAACAGAGGAGAGTATAATTGAAAACCTATTGGACAGAAAATGTAAACTAAAATAAAGGAAGAAGGATAAGGATCCGACATAGAGCTATTATTTATTGAATACATTTTGTGCTATCTCATTGAAAAGGATGATGAAAAACTTTATAGCTATACTGATATATAAAACAAGGCCATATCCCAAGGAGGTACTATAGTCTGATGGAAGAAATATGCCAGTGAATTGTAAAGATATGTAATTATTTTTATAAATTCTATGGAAGCATACTGGAGAAAATATTTCATCTCAGATTAATAGACCAACAGGGTTTTCCTTAAAAGGCATAGTGAGAAATCACATTATGAGGCATGCTGAGAAAGAGCATAAACAAACATTCATATAGAAAGGGAATGATAGGCAATTGTGATGAGTTTCCACAAACTAGAGCATATAATTAAAGAGTCAGAGATGACTGGAGAAGCAAGCAAAATTTAAAAAGTGGCAAGAAGTTCAAACTGTACTAAAGACAACAAAAGAATTGGAACTGATAAGCAACTTAGAAATATGATTCAAACAAGCAATATGAAGTGGCTTAATTAGAGGTATATATATATTGATAGAAGCAAGTTAGCAGATTATTTAAGTTGTCCAGGTAAGAAATAATGAAGTAGAAAAGTAAAGCTTTCTCAAGAAGATGAAAATAAAAGAACAGATTCAATCAGTATTTGGAAGATATAAATAGAAAAATTGAGTGATACTTATATGTGACTATAATAATGTAAAGCAATGGGAGATGGTGACTGAAAGATTACTGACCTGCATACTAGTGTAGATGATGGAGAGGAACGACAGCTTTGGGCAATAGGTCTCAGAATGGAAAGATTCTATTAGGGACCTTATGTTTCAACTGTCTGTGAGTTAACCAAGTGGATATATATATATATATATATATATATATAATAAATACATATACATATACATATATATATATCTTATATAAAGATATAATGCAGTTGTGAATGTGGTTTGGAGTCCAGGAGACATTGCTGAGCAATCTCTATGAATCATCAACAGATAGGTGACTGCTGAAAGTAGAAATCAAAAAGATTATTCACAGAAAGAATAAAGAGTGGGAACAAAAACTAAGATTACTGGCTGGAGTGATAATATGGTGAGTAGAGTTCTTGACATGCACACGGCAAACTAGGTGCAATCTCTGACATCTCAGGGGCTCCCTGAGCATCACCAAAAATGATTCCTGAGAACAAAGTGAGCAGTAACCCCTGAGCACTGTCAGGTTTCATCCTACGATAAACAAAAAAACAGCAATAACAAAATTCTTAATCCTAAAGAACATATGAACTAAAGGACAAAAATTAGAGCTGTTTATTTTATTTTATTATTAATTATTATTATTATTATTATTATTATTATTATTATTATTATTTTGGTTTTTGGGTCACACCCGGCAGCGCTCAGAGGTTACTCCTGGCTCTATGCTCAGAAATCGCTCCTGGCAAGCTCGGGGGACCATATGTGATGCTGGAATTCAAACCACTAACCTTTTGTGTGCAAGGCAAATGCCTTACCTCCATGCTATTCTCCAGTCCCATGTTTATTTTAAAAAGAAATAAATCATTGAAAAATCATTTGGTAATAGGAATAAGTCAAGGATTAAATAGTGAGTTTGATGGTGCCTGAGATTGCTCAAAATCATTGGAAAATTTGCATTCTTTGGAGACCCTAGTAAAAGTAGTTTTAGTGTTGACAATACTCATTCTTTTGTGAATGCACAAGCAGATTAAAAATTAAAATGGCAATAATTATTCTTTGGCAATCACTGTTAAGAATACTATTTGAGAAGGCTTATGAATCAGTCAATGGAGATGAAAAAGGCTGAAAATATTTTAAAAAAATTTACAGATTGAGAAGCTGGAGAAAGTACAGTAAGTAGGATATTTACTCTGCACACTTCCAATCCAGTTTCAATCCCTGCTATCCCTATGGTTTCCTGAGCATTGCCAGGGGTAATTTCTGACTTAATGTAGGGACAGGAGTAACACATGAAAATTGCCATAAAATTGACATGAAAATGAAATTTTGTGGCCCCAAGACAACAAATTTACAGATTGTATAAAAAAATTCAGAGACAGTGGAAATAGTATGTCATGATTAGCACTTAACAGTGAAAGGGATACATTTGATTTAAAGTTGTTTGATAATTTCTTGTAGCAAACTTGAGGCTAAACGCAATAGCAATTACCTAGTGAGCTGCCAGTCTTTAAAAAGTAGGAAACAAAGTCATATTCTGAGAGTGATGTTACAAGGATGACAGCAAGCTTGTGATTATATATCAATCTGTCTAATGCCCAATGTTGGAAATAGTAATTACTTAGGTGTAATAAAAGGATTTGTGAGTCGTGTAGATTCTATAAATAATTAAATAGAAAATTGTCACAGATCCAAATTACATGTTTCCCCCAAATAGTTGACTACTTAGGTGTAATAGTGAAGCATACAGATGTTTTGATTCAGTAGGTTTGATGATTAACAGAGCAAGTCAGAAATGAGAAAGGAATTTGGAATTCTGGCAAGAAAGCAGAAAAAGGACATCTGTCATGTCTGAATGTCTTAGCCAAGGAATCCAGAACAGAAAAGTCCTTGAACTAACAGACAGGCTAGAAGTTAAGGTATAAAACTTTTGATCATTTCTAAATTCTTATTCAAAAATGCCCTCTCCCACATCAAACCCAAAATTTCATTTCCAGCAATTTGCTATGCTTAAATATATAAATGTATATTCACTTTAGCATTTTTCGTGTTTTGGCAGAAGACTGAAAACAAAGGATTGTCTATCAGTAGACATTCTAGTAAATAAATTACAGTGCAATAAAGTAATGACATTCTAAACAGCAGTTAAAAAGAACAAGGCGTTCATATGAACTAACATGAAACAATGCCAAGATGTGTTACAGAAAATATCTAGATGCGAAAGAGCATGCATTGAGTGTCATTGTTTGTATAAAATTAAAACAAGTTATATACACGCACCTAATGGTATAATATCTCTGAAAGGACAATGGTCAAGTAAAGACATTATCTGACTGGGGTAGTGCCAAAAAAGAACTGCTTAATTTTAATATTTTACATTTACACACATAAAAATACTTGGGGGGGGGGCTGAAGCAATGCAGCAGACCCAGGTTAAATCCCTGGCATCCCATATGGTTCCCAAAACTGCCAGGAGCAATTTCTGAGTACAGTGCCAGGGAGTGACTCCCTAGTGCCGCTGAATATGGTTCAAAAATAACAAAAATAATACTTGAACAAAATAATTTTAAATTTTCACCTTTCACCATTGAATACTATGTAGTTTAATTAGATAAAAATGTACTAGCTTAGAATATGCAACATTTTTAGTGATACCAAGTAGCAACTGGGGTGCAGGAAAATATAGGACAAATTCTGATAACACAGGAATTTGAAAAGACATTCAAATTGTCCCATTGACAAATGCTAAATGAATAGAACATTCTATAGAAATATATTTCTACTTATTTGGAAGATTAAGGAATAAAATAAGATAATAAGTATTTAGATGCAATTCAACTAAAACTTAAATATATCTTTTATATATTAAACTTTTAGTGCTCATTAAATAGTCTTTGACTCCAGAGAAAGACCTTCACTTAAACATCTGAGAGTATACTTAACTTATGAGAGACTGCCTTATAGAGAGTGAAAACTGTTACCATTTTCTCCACTTATCATAAACTGCAAAGGGTTTTCAGCTGCTAAGTGTATAGACAATGTCCACGTTACTGCTATTATTCTGAGCAGACATGGACAAGATTCTGTAATCATTTTTTTTCTAAATAGGACTGTACAAGAATCCAGAGTCAGGTTATGTGGTGGAAACATCCCAAAGTTCAACATAAAGCTATACAATATGGACTACAAGCTTGGGATTTTACAAATATACTTGGAGGTATCCAGAAAGAAAATAGAATGTACCACACAAGCAGCTTTTGTAATGCCCAAGTCTGGTATGTATTCGTCATTCAAAACTAACAGTGTTCACTGCCAAAACCCACATTGTTTTCTGTGCTGATTTATATTGTGGTTGGGACAGGGGTACAGGGAGGAGAGAAAAAAACAGACAGAGAGAGGGAGAGGGAGAAGAGAGAGAACTAGGGAGAAAGAGAGGAACTGACTAAATTTTGTATCAAATACTGATATCTAGTGTTTTATTCTTTAACTTACTGGAATAAAGATTATTTTGATTCATTTTATTCATAATCTGCAGCCAAGCTCATCATTAGCCTATCTCTGTGCTAAACCTCACATTTAACTAATGCACCTGTGTCACCGGTGCTGCGTTAATGTTTGTGTGGATCTGTGTTCAGTTCAGAAGATGAACCCTCCTCTCAAGAAAAACTGGCACAACACTATTTTCTATTTACAGCAAGAACACGTCCATGTCTCTTAGCCAGCACTCTCTCTCTTTTGGAATGCTGTTTATCCCTAATAATTAGAAAACTAAGCGTTCATTCAAATATCCCTTCAATAATGCTCTTGCCGCTTCTCCAGATATCATTCTTCATGGAACCTTCCCTCCCACACCTATTACAACATATCTTACAGGATTCTAGAATGATTCATTGTTATTTATATCTATAAGTTATCTATTTCATCACTGGACTATGAGGTTCAGGAGGACAGGAAACTTATTGTTTTATCTCTGAATCCACAACAGGTGACAGTGGCTTACTGTTGGAATCAATTTCTCTTGGCTTCACATTCTTCGTGTTTAATTCTTCGTGTTTAGTTATTTAAGAATGACTTCAGTCATGCATGTTTACTCTAAGAATTAAAAATAATGTGAGGTGCTAAAAAGAGGGGAAAACTAAGCGGAACTCTAAACGAAGAAAATATAAACTCCGTTCTACTCTGGGTGGTCATGTTTTTTCAGGTAGTTTTTGGAGAAAAGTGTCTGCAGAAAGGATACTGATACAGACTTGTAATGAAAGGCAGGCTAGGGAATGAAATGAGATCATGCTTGGGTTTCCTTGTAACTTTCTGATTCCAAATTCTAATCTTCCTGAGGTCCAGCTGCACTCTTCAGCATTCAAGTAAATGGACTTAAAACATTTATAACCTCTAGATGGAATCCTCCCAGTTTTTTTTTTTTTTTCCCAACAGAATCCTTTCTACCTAGAAAAACTGTGGGTCATTTCTGAATCCTTAACTTTCGTCCCTCTTTTCAGTTAGGAGATCAGTGTGGCAAATAAAAAAGGAATTTAGGTGTAAAGGTATGAAGCTGCCATCAGCAGTACTTTAATTCCTGGTACCACATTAAATTTTTTTTAATTCAACAAATCTAATAGGTCCTGAATTTTGGTTTAGTCTATGACTGTATGGCCTTGAAAACATTACTGTTTCTTTTATAATCTACTTTTAAAGTATTGCCATATTGTTACCTTTGTAATTGGGCTAATAACACTTGTCTTAAAGAAATGCTTAACAATTAGATAATTGCAGTCCCAAATACCCATTTAGTGCCCTAATAATGCCTTTATTGCAATTGAAAGTACAAAGTGATTGGTTTACATATAAATTCCCACTTACTCTAAGCACCTGGAATCTATAATAATTTGTATAGGCACTTTGGGTTATATGTATGTAAAATACTTCTTTTTTAAATGTTCTGAAAATACATGTCCAAAAATAAAACAGAAAACATAAGAAATAGAGGCATGGTAAATAAAGGTTATTTTATTAGGTCCCACCTTTTTTTTTATTTTTATTGTGACCAAAGTGCATTACAAATCTTTCACTGCATCATTTATAGTACATAGTGACCATGAATGAGGGGCATTGCTATCCTCCCTCCATCCCTGTTCCCAGTATGCATCCCATATCTCGCTCCTCTACCCCCCAGTATGCTAGTGCAACTGGTCTCCACTTCACAGCTTGTTGTAGATTGAGCATCTATTCCACTGACATTGGAGATAAAAAGGATAAGAAAAAGGGGAGAAAAAATTTGGTGACAACTATCATAAAAAGAAAGAAGAGAGAGAGAAAGAAAAAGAAAAGAAAAATGGAAGAAAAAAGAAAAAATGGACCCGGCAAATAAAAATAAATCTCTAAATAATACCTACAAGAGTGAAAAAGAATGAGAAAAGTGAAAGAAAAAAAGAGAAGGAAAATAAAGTCAAAAACTAACAAATCAAAACAAAACAAAAAAAGTATGGGTGCAGAAGTGGTAGGGTTTGGCGTTCCCCCCACTTTTTTTTTTCTTTTTGCATAGGCACAGTAAGCATTGGGGAAGAAAGGGAATTCCAGTGGCCTGAGAGATTCAGGGTTTCTCCATCCTTGAAGCATACCATAATGGGATCAACCCCTGGCTCTATATATACTCATTACCCCATCCCAAAGGCTTTTTTTGTGATGTCAGGTCCCACCTTTTTTATACATATTTTATATATTATATAGAGAGATATAGCACCTGTTTTTCAAAAGAATTTATTTAAAGGAAAAATAAGGAACTTTATAAGAGGGAAGAATTGAACTAAATTAGAATTAAAGAAGACTACAAAATATCTTTATGGACAATTGCAATGAGACAAAATTCTTCTAGACTATCAAAAACACGGTTATTATGGAATGTTTGGTCTGGCTAGCAGGGGGGTGGATGGTGGAGAAAGGCATGGCCAAGAATTGCATTTTTGTGATTCATTGCTCCCCCAAAACAGTGGATTCTGAGAAATATAATTTAGAAGAAAATACTTATAATAAAAATATTGTGGTAGCATACCAAAATGATGTTCACTTAAGGAGGAAGACCTCAATTAATTTCACTTAATAAAACATAAGTTTGAAATTAATAAGAATTTATCTGTAAATCAGCATATTATATGAGCTCACCTACTTATTTCTTGGTTCATAAATATATTCACTCAACTCAACTAGACTTATTGAGTGCCAACTATACACAAAGTATGTATGGTAGGGATGTAGGTAAGTTACTATACTCAAGGTGATCTCGATGTAATAGGAAAGACATATAATTAAACAAGTACACACAGTAAAATATGATATATCCTCTATTGTACATTTTTCTAGTATACTGTGGAAGCTTAAGAAGATACTTACAAAAATAAAAGTTTTAAAGAAGTACTCTTGCAAGGTAAAGAAAGACTAGACATGTTATCAAGTTTGGGAATCAGTATATCCAAAATAAAAAATTACTAATAAGGAGAAAACTTTAAGTTTAAAATGTACTATCTAGAGATTAGGATGTACTACAGGGGTCTCAAACTCAATTTACCTGGGGTTCACAGGAGGCAAAGTCGGCGTGATCCTTGAAAGCAAAGTCAGTAGTAAGCCTTGAACATTAGGGGGTGTGACCCAAACAACTAAAACAAAACAAAACAAAAAAAGATTCCTCTAGGGAAGGGCCACAAAATGTTGTACTAGGACTGGGGATCGAACTGCGATCCTTCCTTGGCTAGCTCTTGCAAGTCAGACACCTTACAGCTAGCGCCACCTCTCCGGCCCCTCTTTCATTTTTCTTAAAACCATAGATGAATGAGACCATTCTGCGTTTTTCTCTCTCTTTCTGACTTACTTCACTCAGCATAATGGATTCCATGTACATTCATGTATAGGAAAATTTCATGACTTCTTCTCTACTGACAGCTGCATAATATTCCATTGTGTATATGTACCACCATTTTTTTTAGCCATTCATCTGTTGAAGGATACCTTGGTTGTTTCCAGAGTCTTGCTATGGTAAATAGTGCTGCAATGAATATAGGTGTAAGGAAGGAATTTTTGTATTGTATTTTTGTGTTCCTAGGGTTTATCCTAGGAGTGGTATAGCTGGATCATATGGGAGCACGATTTCCAGTTTCTGGAGGAATCTCCATATCACTTTCCATAAAGGTTGAACTAGACGGCATTCCAACAAGCACTGGATAAGAGTGCCTTTCTCTCCACATCCCCACCAACACTGCTTGTTCTCATACTTGTGGTATGAGGTGGTACCTCATAGTTGTTTTGATTTGCATCTCCCTGATGAGTAGTGATGAGGAGCATTTTTTCATGTGTCTTTTTGGCCATTTGTATTTCTTCTTTGTCAAACTGTTCATTTCTTCTCCCCATTTTTTGATGGGATTAGATGTTCTTTCTTGTAAAGTTCTGTCAGTGCCTTGTATATTTTGGAGATTAGCCCCTTATCTGATGGGTATTGGGTGAATAGTTTCTTCCACTCAGTGGGTGGCTCTTGTATCCTGGGTGCTATTTCCTTTGAGGTGCAGAAGCTTCTCAGCTTAATATATTCTCATCTGTTAATCTCTGCTTTCACTTGCTTGGAGAGTGCAGTTTCCTCCTTAAAGATGCCTGTAGTCTCAATTTCATGGAGCGTTTATCTACGTATTGCTCTATATATTTTATGGTTTCGGGTCTGATATCAAGGTCTTTAATCCATTTGGATTTTACCTTCATACATGATGTTAACTGGGTGTCTAAGTTCAATGTTTTGCAAGTGGCTAGCCAGTTGTGCCAACACCACTTGTTGAAGAGGCTTTCTTTGCTTCATTTAGGATTTCTTGCTCCTTTATCAAAAATTAAGTGAATGTATGTCTGGGTAACATTCTCTGAGTATTCAAGTCTATTCCACTGATCTGAGGGCCTGTCTTTATTTCAATACCATGCTGTTTTAATAACTATTGCTTTGTAGTAAAGTTTAAAGGTGGGGAAAGTAATTCCTCCCATATTCTTTTTCCGAATGATTGCTTTAGCTATTCGAGGGTGTTTATTGCTGCAAATGAATTTCAAAAGTGCCCGATCTACTTCTTTGAAGAATTTCATGGGTATCTTTAGAGGGATCGTGTTAAATCTGTACAAATCTTTGGGGGAGTATTGCCATTTTAATGATGTTAATCCTGCCAATCCATGAGCAGGGTATGTGCTTCCATTTCAGCGTGTCCTCTCTTATTTCTTGGAGCAGAGTTTTATAGTTTTCTTTGTATAGGTAGTTCACGTTTTTAGTCAAGTTGATTCCAATGCCTCATTAAGAAGATCATCCACTATGATCAAGTAGGTTTCATCCCAGGAATGCAAGGATGGTTTAACATCTGTAAATATATCAACATAATACACAACATCAACAACATAAAAAGTAAAATGCACATGATCATATCAATAGATGCAGAGAAAGCATTTGATAAGGTCCAACACCCATTCTTGATCAAAACTCTCAGCAAGATGTGATGAAAGGAACCTTTCTCAGTATAGTTAAGGCCATCTACCACAAGTCAGTGGCAAATATTATCCTCAATGGAGAAAATCTAAAAGCCTTCCCTCTAAATTCTGGCACAAGACAAGGCTTTTCTCTCTCACCACTCCTATACAACATAGCACTGGAAGTCCTTGCTATAGCAAACAGGCGAGAAAAAGATATCAAGGGAATTCAGATAGGAAAGGAAGAAGTCAAGCTCTCGCTGTTTGCAGATGACATGAGACTCTACTTAGAAAACCCTAAAGACTCTACTAAAAATCTTCTAGAAACAATAGACTCATATAGCAAGGTGGCAGGCTACAAAATTAACACACAAAAATCAATGGTCTTTCTATACACCAATAGTAATAAGGAAGAAATGGACATTAAGAAAGCAAACCCCATTCACAATAGTGCCACACAAACTCAAATATCTTGGAACTAACTTGACTAAAAATGTATTTTTTAAAGTTTATCTATTTTCTATTTCTTTTGGTGTATTTCTAATAAATTTGAATTAAAGAAATATTTTAAAATATGAGGAAAGGCATAAAATTAGCTATTTTTGAAAAAAATATTTTAATTATGGAACAATCCATTTGTATATTTAAGAAAAAATGATAGTGAACCTAAAGGTAAAATCTATAGATAAGTTTTGTGCACAGAACAGCTGGGTCAACATGTCAAACTAATAATTTGAGAAGATAGTTCATAAAATATGTTTATAAAATTATGTTTTCCTTATACTCTGAAAAATGTATTCTTCTAATAAGACAAATGTATGACTTACGCCATCTATTCCTTTAACAGATATTAAAAAAAAGATACATGGGGCTGGAGATATGTTAGAACAGCTAGGCACTTGCCTTGCATCGGTTTTACTCCCAGCATTCCATATGTTCCCCTAGCACTGCAAGGAGTGCTTTCTGAATGCAGAGCTAAGAGTAACGCTTGAGAATGGATGGGTATGGCTAACATTAAAATAAAATAAAGAAAATAACATAAATGCTGCTTACAACATTAGTGAATTGGTCTACAGAGAGGCTGCTGCTCTGTATTGAAATTAATTATGGGACAATTTAGACTACTAATATATTGACATATATTCCAAAAGGTCCCAGAGCTATTTTTTGGGTAAAGAATTCCTTTGGAGATATACAGAGTCAGGTGGAGAAAAGAATATGATTGACCATAGTTCCTAACTATCCATTCAAGATATTCCTGGAATACAGACCCTATAAGAACGAGTTTGATAGAAATAGTATCATTTTGCTTAGAGATTAATATTTATTTAACTTCTATAAATCTATGTACACACTGTTGCCAAGTTATGTGAATTCTCCAAACACTGGTTTATTCATCTGTTGGGGGGATAAAAAGCTTTAATGACTGAAGCGGATTGAATGGTCATTTGTAGTTCTGGATATGCCCATGACCTAATGCCTGGAATCTGTTTAACCACATTTAGTAAAAAGGTATTTGCAGATGTAATTAGGGATCTGAAAATATGATCATTTAAGATTTTGTTGGGAACCAAATCTAACATATATGGATTTTTTTTGAGTTATAGCCTGCAGTGCTCAGAGTTTACTCCTGATTCTGTACACAATAGTTATTCCTGGTGCTGGGTTTGAACCTAGCTAGGTTAGCCTCACAAGCACCTTAAGCTGCTCCAATATGTTTCCAACACCAGTAAAAGAAGAGGAATGATCCCAGGAAGAAGAAAAGTGAAAAAATATAGTGATAAATTTGGCCATAAGCTAAGAAGTACCTGTACCATTAGAAACTGAAATAAGCAGTAAACAGTTTTCTCAGAGAAATATTACAGAACCTTATAGTTAGCCTTGACTTTCAGGCCTACAAAAATATGAGAGAATATACTTTTGCTGTTTTAAGTCCCCACCTTATGGTATCTTGTATTAGGAAACAAATACAAAGAATAAAGCAACTGGTGGGAATAAAAGACTTCAGAAGGTAACTCAAATATTTCATTTTGTTAGAACAGAATACTTTAAATAAAGGACAATGATTTTGAAATTATTACATTTCCCTCTATATATGTATATATATGTATATGATATAGTTATACACATATGCTTAAATAGGCATGAATATATTATATACAAATCAGTTTATAAGTGCATAAATATATTATATGTATAAAATGTATTATTTATGTTTATATAAACATGTACATTATTTTTCCCAAATGCTAATAATATTGAACATTTTAATTTCTAAAATTTATTGTGTGGCAAAAATATTGCTAGGTTTTGGAGTTGGAATGATAGTATAGCAGTAGGGCTCTTGCCTTTCATGTGGCTGACCCAGACCTGATCCTTGGCACTCCATGTGTCCTTGAAAACATCAGGAGTTATCCCTATGTGTAAAGTCAGAAATAAGACATAAGTTCATTCTAACAGGTGAGTAGAAAAGTATTACTAGTTTAAGCTTTCTCAGCTATTAATAAAGGTACAGGTATCTAATTTGTGTTTCTATGATGCAATAGATATCAGCCAACTTTTCATATTTAACTTGATTCATCTTGAAATGATGGAGGTTTACATGACTACAAGATGCTTCATGGAATGAAGACTCACTGTCATATATCCCAATGTGGAGGCTCATCATGCTGGCTCATCATTACTTCTAGGATGTTCCAAAAAGAAAAAAAATTAAAATCTCAAGATTTCAAGTATTTTTAATGCTCTTATATCTGATAGGAATTTATAACAAGAGGACTATCATTAAATAATAAAATTAGCAACAGGGAGAGACTGAATGGATCTGTCAGTTTTGCGTGTTTCTCTTCTCTTCTGTCTCCTAAGAAAGTTAAGAAAGGCCCAGCAAGGACTGTCTCCTAGAGGATCCAGAATCGCTTCATAACCACGTGCCCTTTCTAACTAATGAACCCCACCATAACAAGCATGATAATGGGGAAAACTCGCAGGTAAACACCATGCAAAGAGAATGAAGATGTTAGCTCTGATAGCCCAAAAAATACTAACCACCTGATTAATCTCTCAGATAAGGAGTTTAGAATAGAAATATCGAGGATCCTCATGGAAATCAAAGAAAACATAGCTCTAGCCAAACAGAACACAAAGATAGAAATCAGAAAACACCAAACTAAAATAACAGATCTGAAAAACGGTAGCTGAACTGAAAACCTTAATGGAAAGCCTCTCCAACAGGGTAACAGCAACTGAGGACAGAATCAGTGAACTGGAAGATGAAATGCAGAACAACTCCATACACCAGAAGAGACTAGAAGAGAACCTTAAGGAAAATGATCATATAATGGAAAAAGTATTCAAGGAATGTGAAAAGATAAAAATAGAAGTGTTTGGTAAACTCAACAGAAACAATATAAGAATTATTGGAGTCCCAGAGGCCCAGGAAGGAGATCCCCAGGACGAATCAATAGTCAAAGACATCATCACAGAGAAACCCCCAGAGCTAAAGACTTCATGCAATCAAATTCTGCATGTCTGAAGAGTTCCAGCTAAAAAGGACCCAAAGAAAAACACTCCAAGACACATCCTAGTTACAATGACGAATCCTACAGATAGAGATAGAACACTAAAAGCAGCAAGATCAAAAAGGGAAATTACATTCAAAGGAGCATCCATAAGATTTATAGCAGACTGAAACCTAACTACAATCATATTTGTAATCAAGGTGTTTAAATAAAGATATTAAAAAAAGAACTTCCAGAAAATAAAGAAAAATAAAATTAAAATTAGAACTTATTTTTGTTTATTTTGAGCTACACCCAGCAATATTCAGAACTTACACCTCACTCTTGCCCAGGGATCCTGCTTAGTGGGCATGATAGCTCATATGAGGTGTCAGAGATGGAAATTGGATGGCAGAAAACATGCTTAACCAATTGTATTATCATTTTGGCTCCATGAAAACATTTAAAAGGAATATCTTGCAAGGTAGAAGGTGAAACTGTAGGTCCTACCTAAGCAGGAATAGATATGCTTCATGCAAGGTGAAAGGGAACCTTAACATTTATTGATGTCCTTAGGATAATGAAGGTGATAGGATATTTAAAAAGGCACCAAGGCAAAATAATTTTTGTTAGTTTTTTATTCTATCTAGCCAGCACCTCAAAGTAAAGTTAGGATATAAGGGAAGTTCTATGTAAAATGTTGAATTTTTGTCTTGCTATTCCTTTTCTCAGTACAAATACTTTACTCACAACTAAAATCTTTTTATCTAGACTTTCAAAAATTTTGGCATGCAAATACTCTTTCTAAATTGGAAAATTAACTTCGGAGATGAAGATTCTTTTATACTTATAAAGCCTACTCACAATATGTATTTTAGGGCAACATATATTCTTTAATAGTTTATTTAAGAACCATGGTTACAAAATTTTTCGTAGTTGGGTTTCAGTCATCGAATGTACACTACACTTTACCAGTGTAACTTTCTCCTGCCACCAATATCCCTGAGGATGACCATATCCCTCAGGATGATTATTTTTAAACCAACATTATTCCAATTGCAATAACTGACAATTGTCTATACTCAGTTATAATAATGTTACCACTAACTGTATGCATCTTATTATTAGTCAATATTATTAGTACGCATATACTATATTTAATATGCCAATTTTAGAAACATTTCTTAATTTTTATTTTGATCATAGTGGCTTACATATCTTTCACATTAATATTTTAGGTACATATTAACATTGAATCAGGGGAATAACCACCACCAAATTTGTCCTCCCCCCTTCCTTGTTCCCTTTCTGCAACCCATATCCCCCACCATCAACCCCCAGGGTGCTAGAGTAGGTGGTCCCCTCTTTGTCTAGCTTACTATCAGTGATCATACATCTGTTTGGTCCTGGTGCCCTCCCTTGTTAGAAACATTTTTATTAGGGAAATCAATCACACCAAATTTATATTAGAAAAATTATTTGTTTAGACATCTTTATCTGTCTCAAAAAACACAAATTTGGGTGACAGAGAATTAATAAAATCTAAAATAACTGGCAAAGCTTTGTGATAAAGTAGTAGATTTGAATGAAGCATAGAGCAATTTTTAATAATATTTTTATTTAAGCACCATAATTACAAACATGTTTGTAGCTGAGTTTCAGTCATTAAAATAACACTCTATTTCACCAGTGCAACATTCCCACCACCAATACCCCCATCTTTCTCCTCCCCTACCCCTTGCCTGTATTCGAGACAAGCATTATACTTCTCTCACTTACTAACATTGTCATCATAGTTGTTAGTATAGTTATTTCTCTAGCTGCATTCACCGCTCTTTTTGTTGAGCTTCATATCATGAGCTAGTCCTTCAGCCCTCATCTCAATAGTCTCTGGGTATTATTACAATAATGGCTTTTATTTTTTTAAAACCATAGATGAGTGAGACTATTCTGTGTCTATCTCTCTCCCACTGACTTATTTTACTCATATATAAGAAAATCCATGTATAGGAAAATTTCATGACTTCATCTCTCCTTGTGGCTGCATAATATTACATTGTGTGTATGTACCACATTTTCTTTAGCCATTCATCTGATGAAGGGAATCTTGGTTGTTTCCAGATTCTGGCTATTATAAATAGCACTGTGATAAATATAGATGTGAGGAAGAGATTTTGAACTGTATTTTTGAGTTCCTCCTAGGAACAAATATAATTGGGAGTGATATAGCTGGATCATATGGGAGCTTGAGGAATCTCCTTATTGTTTTTCATAAAAGCTATAGTAGAAGGCATTTCCATCAGAAGTAAATGAGAGTTTCTTTCTCCCCACATCTCTGCTAAAACTGATTGTTCTTGTTCTTTGTTATGTGTGCCAAGTAGATTTGAATTAAGCACAAAGGCATTCTGAAGACTACACGCAAGCCAGTTTAACTATCAGCAGACTAAAAGTTGAGGGGAGATAGTTAATAACAGTTTTCCCTTACCAAAGAATAAATTTGAATTAGAATTAAAGTGTCTGAGTACGATAACTGCATGTAGCATATCTGTCTACCTATTATCTATCTACATCTATCAAATGGAAATAAAGGTAAATATAGTGCAATATTAGGCAACAAAAGAGTTAATGAGATGTAGTTTTTGATATTATTCTTATGAATAAAGTTTAAATGGCAGTAGGACACTAAGAAATTAGAAAACATTGAAAAACAAAATGCTTAGATTAAAATGTTTGCTGGAATAGATAGATCAGTTAGTCTGGACCCTTTGGAGACTTTTAAGCATTCCAGAATACCTCCAATTGGTTTAGAATGCCAAGAATGTGCACCAATTTTGTATTTAAAATTCTAGACTTGCATTTGCTAATCCAATTAAGTCTAGCTTTGCCAGACACAGAGGCTGATCTCCACTTCAATCATAAAGCTGAAACAGAAAGATTCAAAAAATGTGTGTGAAGAAAATTTCAGTTTAAGGTCAGATATTGTTTATAAAAATGACCATAAATATTGAAAGTTTCTAATATTCTGCTAAAATTGATCATTGCTACCTTAAAAACTTTTCCTATAAAGATGATATGAAATGGAAAAAATGGATAGAAAACTGTTAGTATTGAAAATGTGTATAATAGTCACAACAAATTTATATTTAAACTTATAATAATGCCTATATTTATATTTAGTACCATTCTTCTCAAAAGCAATTATCTAGGGTATTTTTATTGGTCCCAGGATAAGTTCTGCCCATTCATGGTTGTCACAGTCAGTCTTCTGTAGATAGCAAACTTGGTTTTTGTACAAATCAATTGGTTTTCACAGTCAGTCTTCTGTAGATAGCAAACTTGGTTTTTGTACAAATCAATTGGTTTTCACAGTCAGTCTTCTGTAGATAGCAAACTTGGTTTTTGTACAAATCAATTGATGACCTGTCTTCTGATTTCATCTTATCGTTAGGAGGTGAGGTAAGACAACCTGCTCTTAGGCCAAGTTGTTGCCATTTCTTCGTTGTCAGGATGTCATATCAAAACTGACACATGTTGGTGCCAGAGCAGTATTAAGAATGTCCCAGAGGAAGTTTGGTTGTTCCTGGAGCTGTTGCGAAGAACTGTGTTGGTTCTATATCTGAGATTTAGGGTTTGGTTGGATGGTCACTCATATGAACATCGAGTAGAAATAAAAAATGATCAAACTTGAACAACAAATCCAAAGCCAACTACAACAGAAACGATACCCAATATACAACAGGCTAGACACAGAAGGGACCACTTGTACTAACAGCCCGGGGGGCAAAGGAGGAGCGATATGGGATGCAGGCTGGAAATGGGGATGGAGGGAGGACAACATTGGTGATGGGAATGCCCCTGATTCAATGTCACTATGTACCTGATATACTACTGTGAATGATTTGTAATACACTTTGGTCAAAATAAAAATTATTGATATAACAAAATACATTAATAATCTGGCAGAGCTAATTTCCTGTCAAACAGCATTTCAAATATTAATTATCTCTGCAATGTCCAGGAATCATTTCAAAGAAAGTTCTAAGGAAAGTAAATCCCATAAAGAAAAAAAGAGCCTAAGTAATAAAGAAAATAAGAGATATAAAGAAAAAATTAAGAGTGAATAATAGATCTTTCCAAAGATAGATTTTTATTCATCATTTAAGAGATGAGTAAAGATGATTGATCCTAACATTAAGAAGAGGTAAGGAGAACACTGCAAACAGAAAGCAATGGCCACCAGGAACAGAATACAGTAACTGGTGTTGGAAAATTCAGCAGGATGAGAAATTAGAGGCAACAGACATCGATGAGTGAGGGCTTGTGGGAAAGTATTTATACTTACAAATTAGTTGAAAATATTAAGTAATCCCCAAAGCCTTTGCTTCACTTCATGCTAAACACCAGATTATAGAAAAGAGTGAGGAATCAAATTATCATATTCAACATAATGCTAGATGACAATATTACGATGTTTCTTTCCTTTTTTTTTTTTTTACTGCAATGTTTCTTCATGTAAAGAAAGCAACAGACATCTAGAGCTAAGGACAAAGAGTACATGTTTTGTAGGCCAGAGGTCCAGTTTTGATCCTCAGAACTGCATGTTTTTCTGAACACCATACAGAGTAATCCACAAGAATTGCCCTAGGAGTAGTTCAAGAGTTCCACTGGATATGGTCCCCACCACAGTGAAATCGGTGACCAAATTCAATATCAGCATCAGCAGAAAAAAGAAAAGTTGATGGAGGATCTCTGAAAGCTTTTTTTTTTTTGCGGGGGGGGGGGGGGCACATCCGGCGGTGCTCAGGGGTCACTCCTGGCTGTCTGCTCAGAAATAGCTCCTGGCAGGCACGGGTGACCATATTGGATGCCAGGGGATCTCTGAAAGCTTAAATAAAAAATTTATGTTGAGATAAGATCCTTTATAAGTAGATACAATAATTAGATCATTGTTCTGGTTATCTATCACTATATAATGAATCATCCAAAACCCAGTGGCCTAAAATAACCACCTAAATAACCTAAAGTAATCACATAAAATAATAAACTTGGTTTAATGTTATTTTCTCCTATGGGCTTGAGGGTTGATTCAATTTAGGTACTGCACATTTAGTGCACATGGTATCACTTGGGGTTTCAAAAAAAAAAAGGGGGTTGGAGTTAGTTCTCATGTTTGGCAACTAATTCTGGTTTTAGACTGAGACCTCAGTTGAAAAATTGACCAAAATGCCTACACAGAGACTGCATGAGACATGGGTTTTGCTCATAGCATGGTGGCCAAGTTGTAAAAGAAAGAATCTGTAGAAGAAATCAGATGGAAGCCATAACTTCAAACCCTCTATCTCTGATTAAAAAGTAATATTATTTCGGCTTTATTATTTTTGACAAATAAAAATCAGAAAGGCTAGTTTCAAGGGACGAGGATTTAGATTCTAACTTTGGAGAAGTAAAATAGCAAAGAATTTGTAAACATATCCAAAACTACCAGAGTAAATGATTGATTTTCTGCATATAGTCCTACCAATTAAATGTGACTTCATGTTGGTAGAAATGTGTCCTACACATCTTGGAGACTTACTAAAGCTATCTGAATCTGCGAGTGATATTAAATATTTGTATCTCAAGTGCTCAGTATGATTAAAATGTAATGACAACTTGTGCTATTATATAAAAAATATAATATAATATATTATATATATTGTATAAAAGCCCCTCTTGTTCCCCCTCCCTTGGAGATGGTAGTGAGGGCAGAACAGGACACATATAGGTGAAAACATGCTTATGGCCAAGGAGGGAGCAAAGAAATTGAAGAAGCAGCGACTGGCCACTGCTCCTGGCTGGCAAAGTGGCTGGTAAGCCTGAATGCCTGGGTAAATACAGGGGAAACAGAGCATGTTAGCAAATATTTATGGAGGGAAAAGGAGATTTACAAATGTGGAAAGGGAAATGATTTGAAAGACTATTCTTAGGTAAATTTTGGTGGTAAGTGTTGAAGTGGGCAGTACTAGAATGTTGTTGGAGGAAATTTGGGTTTAAAAAGTGCACATATATATATAGACGTACATATATGCACACTCCAGTACACAGGTAGATATAAAAGCATCAATATATGCTCAACTATATACATGTACACTATATATCTATAAATACATGCATATATTTAGATATTTATTTACTATATTTATATATCTATTTTCTATATTTATTTTTATATATCTGTATAAATATCCAAAGATTTAATTTTTTTCCCCAAAATGAAGCAGGCCTTAAAGAAATAGCTAAAATACAGGCCTGAGTTAAAAAAAAAAAAAGTGTAAAGTCAGTCTGAATTATTTTAGTGTGCCAGAAAGTAATGTTCTTAAAAAAAATTGCAATCATGTCCAATGACACAGGTATCAGCTTAAAGCAGATACTATAAATCAAATTTGTGACTACTTGAATACCAAACTAATAATAATATTACTAAATATACTAAAAAGTAAGCATACATGAGTCTATGCTACATAAATAAATGAGATAAATAAATAAATGGCTAAATTTTTGTGTCCTCAAAATTGGAATACAAAGAATCTAGGTATATGATTAAATATAATGATTGGGTCAATGATGAATACATTTTTTTTGGTGAAATTAAGATTTGAATTTGTAGACTGAGAAAAGAAGATTACTTTATATAGTATGGACAGGCCACCTTCAACTCACTATACAAGACAAAATGAGCTCTGCTACAATTCATATTACCAATTCTTTTTCATGGTTCTCAGATCTTTAGACTCAGCTTGGAATTATGCTTTTGGGTCTCCCAGATTTCCTGCTTGCCTACTATACCAGGATTTGAATACTGTATCCTACTATTTTCATTTCTCTGAAGAATTCAGATTAAAACATAATAAAAAATGAGTTTTCTGGATAAATTTTGGGATTTCTGGAGTTTTCTAATCTGATTATGGTCCTGATAACCCTGGAATTCGTTTCAATAGTAAAATGCCATAAGAGTTTATGATGAGATCTGTACATATAGGTATACAAAATATCTTTATTGGATACTGTCATTTAGCATTTTTAAAATAGAAACTGTATCATGATATTATGGAGTATTTTGGGAAAATGTTGTGGAATTTTGAAAAAATGTTGTAATTTTAGCTGTTCCTAATTAGTTCCTAATTAGAAAAAAAATGATGAAAGTAAAGGATGGACTCATAAATTCAAATTCTCAGCACAAATCTAAATGACCAGAAAGCATAAATGACCAGTCTGGTGATCTGAAGAAGCACCCTACCTCTTAGAGCAGTAGGAATCCTTACATTGGTTCTATAAATAATGAGGAGCTATTTTTGGAAATTCCAAGGAAAGTGTCTAGATATACCTCTACCTAAAAAAATGGCAAATCAAAAGCAATATTGCATTCTTGGAAGATTACTAGCATGAGCACCACAGTCAAGACATAGAAAGTGCAGGAAAGGTGTTTCCCATCATATTCCCAGTTGGTTCACCTTTTTCATCTGTGAAGAAAAGTTATGATTCCATAATTTAATTGCAGAGGTCTTGATTGCCTCTACATCCTACAATAAAATACTTTGACTATTATTCTGAGTACACTATGCTGACTGGATCTAGTCAGCAAGAAGTAGCTCTAGACTTAATAATGTTTACATGTCCAAGGATAATAAATAAATCTGAAAACCTCAAGGCCTTTTATTTCAATGAAGCAGGAGTTCAGTAGTGTGGAGATAATCCTTCTAAAGCAAAGGACTAGTTGCTGCATATGGTCCCTCTATATGTTAAGGATATTGGAGCAACATGCTCTTCACATGGCTGTGTTACAGAAGCCTATTTACTTGGTGACCCAAAAAGAGAGCCTTTTGGGGGGGGGGGATTTTTTGGGCCACACCCGGCGGTGCTCAGGGGTTACTCCTGGCTGTCTGCTCAGAAATAGCTCCTGGCAGGCACGGGGGACCATATGGGACACCGGGATTCGAACCAACCACCTTTGGTCCTGGATCTGCTGCTTGCAAGGCAAACGCCGCTGTGCTATCTCTCCGGGCCTGAGCATTTTGTTCTTAATGAAATAAAAACCTATCCTGGATACAAATTTTTCTTTCTTACGTGCAATTGTTTTGCTAAAAATATTTTCATAGACTTATAAAATGTCTTCTCCTCTGTCATGTTATCGCATGCAATATGCTTCTAAACAAGAAGTTCACTTAATAGCAAAAACGTGTGTTAATGGGCCCATATTTATGAAATTTATTGTTCTTACCACTTCTTGAAAAATCAGTTCTACAACAGTTTGGTGACACTATCCTTTAAAATTGAAACAATGTTCTTTAGAAAGTTGTACATGCTCTTAGTTATCGTTCAATAAATTATGCTGTTTTTTTTCATAGCTAGTCTTCATGAACCCAATAACCAAGAGACAGAAAGATGAGAGTCATCTCTAATATCCTAGTGACCCACAAATTAAGGTTTTGCTCCCCTTTCCCATGAAATTAAGATTTCTACTGGCCTACTTCTTAAATCCAAAGAAATAAAGGCTTCTGCCATAGGTAAAACAATGATTGCATTGCATTGGATGCTTAAAAGAATGCCTTTGGGCTTCTCATAGTATGTGTTTGACTGGTAAAGAAGGAAGTTACTGTGCTGCGTGGGTGAGTGGTCTGAATTATTAAACCAAAACTTGACTGTCACCCCACAATAGAAGAAAGGAAGAGTATGCGTAGATTATAGAATATCCCTTATACATATTTTGATATTAATATTGTTTATGATTAAATTCTGTGGGTAACTACTACAACCTACTCCCCAGTTCTACTAGTGGCCCATATTCTTCAGGACTGAAAGTTTGAGCTACTCTACCACTTAGCAAACCATGACTAGCTGGAGTGCTTGTTGATTGCCAAGATAACGCAGAGTAGATTGTGAAGGAAGCTACCGATTATGATAATCATAGCCTAGAAATTATGATTATGTGGCCAGTTCAAGAAATTAGAATAACTGTCATGAGTATTTTCCTCCCTTCTCTGTTATAAGTATTCTTATAAACAAATTTTTTCCTTCTCTTATACTTTTATAAGATATACTGATTTTATAGAGGAATAAGGGTGAATATGTCATGTTCTCACCTACCTGTTGGATATAGAATAATAAGACAAAGGAGCTGAAGGTATAAAATTATAGAAAACCCTTGGCTCTGTATCATAAGTATAAGAAAGCCAAGGAAGGGGGGTAAGTGATAAGAAGGAAATGTTCCTTATGGTGACACTATAAGGGCACTAATCTTAAGTGATTGACATTTCAGTGGTACAGAGGTGTGGTAACTATGTACATCAAAACTGTAGGAGTTAGCACTAGTGTAAGCGTATCACCCAGACTATAAAAAGTAAAGCAAAACAGATGAGTTTGCTCAGGAGACAGAAAGGAGAGACATTGACATTGGTGGTGGGTTTGGGGTTAGAACATTGCCTGAAACAGTTATTAACCGCCTTGCAAATCATGGTGTGTAGAGTTTCAGCCTTTAGGATGGGCTTGGATGGTGGTGGACACATGGAGGGACCTTTCTCTGTCATCCCAGGCCACGTGGCTCTGCAACCCCCTTCAGCCGCCGGTATCTGGGTCCAGGAAAGTGGTGGGTATAGAACTCACTTACAGGCAGGCTTCCAGAGAGATAGCGTCTTTATTGGCCCTGGCCCATGTGTGTGGTCTATATCATAACCATTTAAGTACATGCCATTCTTAGCTTGCCCTACGTCTTAACTTCTTTCAGCCATCTTTCCTCTGACCTCCATGCTGGCAAATTCCTTAAACCAGGTAAATGCAAATTCTTCCCTGTGGCCCTGAGGCCACACCTTTATAATCTTCCCAAGATCCCTCCCATTCCTGGGAGGGCCTTGCAAATAATGATACACATAATATCCGTCCAAGACGCCTCCCAGAGATGGGAGGGTCTTGTAGCTCAGGTTACACAAAGTATGTGGGGTCACAATGGTGTCCATATGTATATATATTACATTTATAGATCTATAAATATGTATGCATGTATATTTCTATAAACATAGCACTTGATTATGACTAATCTGTATTTAAATAACTACACATCAAAGATGAAAGTAAATACATCACTTAAGGTCTTTGGTTCATCGTTTAGGGTTGTGGTTAGTGTATTATGGGTTATAATTCAGGATAGGCATATCCTACTTGATGGGTTTTGACATTGTCTTTATTTGAAGACTAAGTATGGTTTAATGAAATGTATTTGGAAAGCAAGTTGACCAGTATTGTATTTACGATGATTAATTTGATGAGTCAATTATACTATATCATGGGAGACTAGATATTTAGTTAAACATAATCCTAAATATACCTATCTGTGAGGCTTTGTTTTATAAAAAAATTTATTTTATACTTTGCTCTTTCTAATCTGGATCAACCTTGTTAATATGGAAGCGTGTAGGACAATAAAAATAAGGGAAATTTTCTCCTCTGATTTTACTTGCCTTAAATTGAACACTGGCCTTCTCCTTTTGTTTTTGAATTTAGAATATAATATCACTGTTGGTTCTTTTTGTTTGTAAGGCTTTAATCTCTGACAGAGACTAGACCTTTGGCTCACTCTCCTGGGTATCCAGCTTGCCAACTTTAGACTCTAAGGTTTCCCACCTCCATAACCATGTGAACTAATTTCTCATAATAAACTTATAGTAAATATCTTTTTATGAATTGTTATTAGTCAGTTATTAGTCAGTTATTAGTCAGGACTGCTAAATAGAATACCATAGACCTGGTAGTTTAAACAACAAACTTTTTCTCACAGTTGCTAAACTGAGATAATGATTTTGGCATATTATAATGGTTAAGACTCTGGTATTATTATCATATGGTCTTCCTTGATATATGCACACAGAAGAAGAGAGATCCCAAGGAGGAAAAGTGAGAGGAGAGCAAGCAGCCTGGGCAGACACGGCAAGATTCGTATCATCTGACAGGATTGAGGAGAAGACATCACTACTGTCATATTCCTACCAAAAACGCATGACCTTATCCTTTGGAAATATTAACTAAGGGCTGGAGTGATAGTATAGCAGGTAGGATGTTTACCTTCTGTATAATTGACCTAGATTTGATCCCCAGCATCCCACACGGTTCTCAGAGACTTCCAGGACTAATTCCTGAGCCCAGAGCCATGGGTAACTCCTGGATATATTTGGGTGTGTTTTGAAAACAAAAATTAACAAAAAAGAAATATTAAATGAATTAAGTTTGATATATAAAAAAGGTTTAATATATAAAAATATATATTAATATAAATATATAAAATAATATATATGTACATATACATATATATTGATATATATGTTTGATATATATAAAAAAGGTCTTAAAAATAAGACCACATTACTTAAAAATACAAAAGTATAATAAGAAACAAGGAAGTACTGAAGAATTATTCTGGTCAGATGAGGCTAAAGAGATATTAAATGCAGCTCACAATCTGAATGTTGAATTTGATATCAGACCAGAATGCAGGATGCAAAAGAGACTCTCTATTAATACAGTTAATAAAACCTGAAATAAGTACAGTTTTATGGCTACTGATTATTTTGCCTGAATTTTAGTATGTAGGAGAGTGTTTTTGTGTTTTGAAAAACACAGACTGGGGATTAAGTGGAAACAGAGAAAAAATATAGTAGGACATAAACATTGAGATAACTTGGGTGAAAAATATAGTGTTTATACTTCTATAGAAATTTTTCTCAGTTAAAATTTAAAAGAATTTTTTCAAATAAATAAAATTGATTTTTAAAAATGTACACCTGGGGCCAGAGCAGTGGTGCAAGCAGTAGGGCATTTGCTTTTGCTTTGCACATGCTAACCTAGGACAGACCACGGTTCAATTCCCCAGAGTCACATATGGTCCCCAAGCCAGGAGCGATTTCTGAGCGTATAGCCAGGAGTAACCCGTGAGAGTCACCGGTGTGGCAAAAAAAAAAAGTACATCTGGCAAAATTTCCTGATCCATCACAGAATTAATCTTTGTCTACATTGATTCCTTCCTTCCTCCCTCCCTCCCTCCCCTTCCCTCCTTCCTTCCTCCCTTCCTCCCTCCCCTTCCCTCCTCCCTTCCTCCTTCCTTCCTTCCTTCCTCCCACCCTCCCTCCCCTTTTCTCCTTCCTTCCTTCCTCCCTTCCTCCCTCCCCTTCCCTCCTACCTTCCTCCTTCCTTCCTTCCTTCCTTCCTTCCTCCCACCCTCCCTCCCCTTTTCTCCTTCCTTCCTTCCTTCCTTCCTTCCTTCCTTCCTTCCTTCCTTCCTTCCTTCCTTCCTTCCTTCCTTCCTTCCTTCCTTCCTTCCTTCCTTCCCTTCCTTCCTTTCTTCCTTCCTTCCTTCCTTCCTTCCTTCCTTCCTTCCTTCCTTCCTTCCTTCCTTCTTGCTTCCTATTTTGAGTTGGGGGACCACATGTGGTGCCAGGAATAAAGCCGGGATGATTGTGTGCAAGGCAAGTGCACTAGACACTAACTCCTGTCTACATTACTTTATATTCCCTTCTTTTGATTCTTCAAAAAATCTTCCATGGTTTTACAATTTAAATTTATACCTTTTAAAAAATTCCAATGAGATTTAATAAGCCAAAAATGAAAAAAAGATTCAGCCCAATCCTTGCTAAGTTCTCTTTGAACATATCTTCCTTTTGTTTCATTTCGAGAATAATGCCTGAATCTGAGCAGACTATAATGCATCTGCAGCCAATCTTTCTTATTTTCAGTCATTACACAGACCAGATTTGGCATATCTATGTCTATATCTATCTATCTATCTATCTATCTATCTATCTATCTATCTATCTATCTATCTATCTATATCTATCTAATTCAGTGAACTCTCAATACTGATAGCAGATGTACAAGCAAGTATATGTATAATCACACTAAGCAAAAAATCATTTCAGTATGAGCACAAGCCACTTACACAAGAAAACTTGTCTCAAAAATTAAGAAGCCAAAATATGGAAAAATATCACATTCTTTTCAGATGCCCCTGAGTCTAAAAGTGGTGATGTCCAGTGGCATTTGCCATGACCACAAAAAAATGTGCCTTTCCTTCCAGAAATGCACATTCATTTGATCCTCATGAAACTGCAACTCTCCAATCTAAATCAGAACCCAGACCGTGGGCTTAGGAGACTGTTTTGATAACAACCAAAAAATTCAGAATGTTTTACAGACACCATATTGGGCAGAATCCAGTAAAGGAAATAACTTTACTCAATAGAAAATCCCCCAGGAGGTGTCATATTTTGAGTTAGACAATACCAATCAGTTAAGGTGGGTGGTAACAAGTGAGACTCATTACCCACAAACCAATTGTACATAGAGGCAAAGAAAACAGTTTAAACAGATTAGAAGTTAGACAAATTCACAATTACATTTTTTTCACTGGATCATGTTTTACCTAAGGCGGTACCAAATACTTTTAATTCCAATCTCTTAAAAAAAAAAGTAAAAAACGAAAGAGGTATTGGCAGAGACTATAAAGCATTCTTTCTCTAACTAATGGTCCACATTTTCCTCATATTTTCTCTAACATTTTTACAATTGAGAAAGCACGCTAGCAGGTTACAAATATTTATTTATGCCTACATAAAGTTTATGTATTTCTACACTATTTCAAGTATTTTTTGACTTTTTTTTTAAATTTTCAACATGTTTTTTATTAATCATGCTGGTTTGAGAATTATTTGTGATTTATAGACAGATTAATAAATACAAGAAAATTATAACAATGCGAGTTGTACATTAGTCAAATGATGTTTTTATTTTTTATTATTTATTAATATCTTTAAACATTCTGATTACAAATATGATTGTGATTAGGTTTCAGTCATGTAAAGAACAACCCCCTTCACAAGTGCAACATTCCCACCACTAATGTCCCAAATCTCCCTCCATCCCACCCCACCCCACCTGTACTCTAGACAGGCTTTCCAGTTCCCTCATTCATTCACATGGTATGGTAGTTCTCTGTGTAGTTATTTCTATAACTGCACTCACCACTCTTTGTAGTGAGCTTCTTGAAGTGAGCTGGAAGTTCCAGCCCTCCTCTCATTGTCTCTGAGGATTGTTGCAAAAGTGACTGTTATTTTTCTTAAAACCCGTAGATGAGTGAGACTATACCGTGTCTCCCTCTCTCCCTCTGAATTATTTCACTCAGCATGATAGATTCCATGTACATCCATGTATAGGAAGTATTTCTTTCTTTCCTTACTTGCTGCTTCATAATACATGATTAGTTGGTGACTGATTAGTCTTTTCTAAAACTAAGTACCAAATTTAACTGGTGGCTTAGAGTTGAATTACACCTGTATTTTGACCAGCCTTCTAATAAATAACCACAGAACATAATATAGTAAAAAATATAATGAAATGTTTTTTCATGAAAATCTTTAACATATTAGGTGATAGATAGGACCTTTTCACATTTGGCTATGGGTCTTCTAGAAATAAGCTCTGTTTCATTCATTAAAAGAACTGACATTGCTATTTATGTAGGTCACATTTATAAATCACAAAATTTTATGTTTCAGAAGCAGTATTTTTATAATCCAGTTACAACATGAAGTTACAAGGCACTTATATCCTAGCCCTGTTCATTCATAAGTATTCAGACATAAATGGCAGCAACCTACTTATGTGAGCTTAGTGCAATTCTCAATAATTATAATCAAAAGGGGGAATGATAAGAAATGAGGGAACACAAAATATGCATGAAATCACTGTTCATGGCCTGAAAATCATTGATCACAGTTTCTTGCTTTTCACTGGTTTTATGTCAGTATATGCACCTCTACTGCTCTTGATGGATGTGAGAGAAATAGTCACCTCTGTGGTAAGATCTCCTGGGCATGTAATTTGAGTTCTTAGCCTGGTACTCTCCAAGTAGACATTTTAGACACTTATCAATCCAAATAAGTGGTGAACAGCATCAATTAAATTTGCAATATCACCTTCCTCCAAATGTTTAAGAGCCAAAGAAAATTTGGCTTTTCCCAACAGGGCCATGTCAAAACTCACTAGACAAATTGCTGGCTTAAAGGGGATATAAGTTCCTTAATTGTGTCTCTACCACTCTCATGTGCACTAGGTAATGTCATAGATCTAGAAAATGGCTAGATGCAAAGTATCTCATATCACTTATACAAAAGAGTAGTTGTAAGTGGAAACAGATGGCTTCCAATACTAAGTAAAACTATTGAGGTCTCTAGAACATTGCCTTAGTTGAGACATAAATACCATAAACTCTAGCCAACAGGAAGTCCCTTTCTTTGATTTCTGGATTTCCACAAATAAAACATTAATTTTCAGTAAATTTTAAAAACATTTTAATATTCTTCAGTAGGTATAAGATACCTGAAAAATAAGGAGCAGGACACTAATCATGTTTGAGGTCTAAGTTGACTGTCAATAAGATCCCTCCCCTGCACTCCAAGTCCTGTTTACTCTCTATAGGACTGTCTTATTATATGCGCACATATGTTGCAATCACTCTCAATAAATATGCTCCTAAGTGGTAGTGCTGTTTCTTAAATCTGAATTAATCTATATCAATCCTAATTTCTTACTGATTTATGACTTCAAGTAACATTTATAGTTCATGAAGATTATTTTGGGGCTAAAATATATATCTGCCTACACTGTTATTCCTTTCATTTAATCGATTATAAACTTCTAAAAGCAGCATGTTATATTTTATTTGGAATATATTTTATCAAATATTAATATTCCTTCAATGCCTATCAAAATAGAAAATACTATTAGTTTTAGTGAAAGCCTTTTGAATGAATTGTTTCAAATAGCTCTTCAGTCATTGTAAATAAAATCAAAAGTCTTTTAAAAGCAGGATTATGTAATACAAATAATAGATTCTGAGATCTGAGTTCAAAACTTAGCTGGGAACACTAAATTTACCCTCTGTTTTTGTTACTTTAAAGAGAGGATAAGAGAATAACTATTTTGATAACTGAATGAAAGAGGCTCATATTCTGTTGCACATAATAAGCATTCTATAAACTATAACTCTTTACTGAGTAATAGTGCCATGTCATTTTATTATCATTTTAAAGATGAGGCAGAAATGGCATTTTGCTAGGCCATTTACCTAAATGACATTTATTGTGAGCTGACTGCTCTGGAAGTAACTGCTTGCAGGATAAGACATTTGATTAAGGATCGAAGTGATCCTTAGCAATTCGCACTTGGAAAAAAATCATTATTTCTAGAAAATTGGCATATAAAATGTCATTTTATAATAAAATACTTTTGATCATGACATTCAAGTAAGGTGGTTGTCAAATTATGCTTTTTTTAATTTTTATTTTGACCATATTGGCTTACATATCTTTCACAGTAGTATTTTAGGTACATATTAACATTGAATCAGGGGAATTCCCATCACCAAATTTGTCCTCCCTCCAACCCCTGTTCCCTTCCTGCAATACTTATTGACCACTATCATCCACAGGGCTGCTAGAGTAAGTGGTCCCCTCTGTGTCTAGCTTACTATTAGTGATCATAAATCTGTTTGATCCTGGTACCATCCCTTATTTCCTCCTCTATTTGAGAGGTGGATCTAGATAATTCGAGTTATCTGCTTTTGTTTGAAGGAAGGGAAAGCAATAGAATGGGGTAAAAAATAAAATAAGCTGAAAATGGACAGAGTCCTTCTAGAGGCTTTTAACCTCAGTTTGAGAGAGGACAGGAAAAAGGTAATTGAAACACTGTAACAGTACAGAAAGAAATATCAAATAAAATATCCAGTGAGCACTGCAGCAATAAAGACAAGCACCACACAATAGTCTTGGTCCTAAAATCAAACCATGTCATAGTGCAAAAAGAAAGAGTAAGAGAAAATAAAATAAAATAAAATTGGAGATATCAACTTCAATATCTACACCAAAATAAAGAAGTCAAAAAATCAAACAATAATTCAATATATAAGTGGATAAAAGGTTTTGTGCTTTTTTTTTTCCTCCCCTGCATAGGCATAGTAACTATTGGAACATTATAAAGGGAATTCCCTTAGCCCAAGAGATACAGGGTTTCTCCACTCTTGAAGTATACTATCATGGGATTAACTATAGACTCCTTGCATGATCATTTAATCTCCCTTCGGTGCTTTTTTGGTGTATGGAAGACTTCTGCTTTGTCAGGGATGGTAAAATTAGACTTCTGTAACTAGAGATCCTGGTGTCTGTACAGCTCAAGGACTGAAGCTTATGATGAAGTCTTTCTTTGTGGTTCTAGCAGTTGTTTCTTCAGTGTCGTTTTAACCCATCTTCTGTAGTTGGTGGTCTTGGTCATTATGCTGCTCCTAGAATGGAGCCTGGAATAGAGTCTTTCGTTACGAAACTTTTTTTTTATGCAAAAACTTCATGCAAAGTTATACTCAATTTGCTGAAGATAAATTCAGGAGAAGGGAACTTTTTCTAGGAAGTGCTATTGCTTATGATAATAGGCTATTACATAGCTCCACTAGGGCATTAAAAGGAAGAAACTTTTGAAGCCGATCTCAATGCCAATGCTTTGTATAGTTTTGGAAGGATGAGGCATAAACACATTATCCGTAGTGGTTCTCAGTCAGTAGAGCCAGAAGTTCAGTGAGAGGTATGAAGTTTGCAGTGCTGCAAGGATCTGCCAGTGCCACTAGGTCACCACTGTGGTGCTTAGGGACCTTCAGGTATAATCCGAAAATGCACATGAAACTATCTGGTACAAGAATTGAACATACCAGCCATGTGCTCTTGGATAAAAAAAAAAGTTAAATTATTGTTGTAGATGTTTTTTATGACTTCAGTGATTATTAAATGTTAGGTGTGGCCCCATCCCCCCATTCTTTCTGTGCAACTTGATCTTACCTGCAAGACCCCACCCATTGCTGGAAGGGGTCTTGGGAAGGTTAGATAAGGCCTTTGACGGAGGGGATTTAGGTCTTTTGTCAGGATGGAGGTTGGAGGATACATGGATGAAAGAAGTAAGATGCAGAGCTAGCTAAGATTGGCAAATGCTTAAATAAGTTTATGATAAAGGCCACACAGATGTTTGCCAGGGCAATAAAGATGTTGTCTCTCATGAAGCCTGTCTGAGTGAGTCTGATTTCCCACACGACCACCTAAAGATAGTGACCCAATGGTTAAGGGGGAATGGAACCACGTGGCCAGGGCCTAAGGACAAAGGCCTCCATCTCCACTATCCAAGCCCATCGTAAGGGCTGTTTTACTACAGTTAGGCACCTCAGAAATAGATGAGGATAATTAGTTTGCATCTCATCAGCTTCCTCTGACCATTATTTGCCTTTCTCCTATTGTCTTGTGCTCTAAAATTCTAATATCTACAGATTTCATTCTGTAGGTTCCCACCCAAAATTATGTTAATGTCATAATAATAAATATTTGAGAATGGGGTCTTATTTAGAAATAGAAGTTTTGTACATGTAATGAAGTTAAGATAAAGTCATTAGGGTATATATACCTCTATCTAATATAAACAATTCCTTATAAGAAAAGATAAGACGATGGAAACAATGAACTAACATAAAATATTGCAGAAATGTAGTTATAAGTTACTCTAGAATCTAAAAGAAAGGTATGGAACAGATTGTCCCCTAAAGCTTTAATTTAGCATAATCACGGGGCCTGAGAGATAGCATGGAGGTAAGGCATTTTCCTTTTATGCAGAAGGTCGATAGTTCGAATCCCGGCATTCCATATGGTCCCTCGAATCTGCCAGGAGTGATTTCTGAGCGTAGAGCCAGGAGTAATTGCTGAGCGCTGCCGGGTGTGACAAAAAAAAAAAAAGATAGCATAATTATGCTAGCATATTGATTTCAGACTTTTAGCTTTCTAGAATATAAGAGAAAAATAATGTTTAAGAGCACCATTGTTGTATTTTATTATGGAGGTCCTAGAAAATAAGATTTTTGGTACAGGAAATTGGAGGACTAGAGAAAAGATACTACAAACATATGAGTGTGGACAGGGCTTTGGGACTACATAATGCATAAAGTCTGGAAAAATTCTGATGCACTTGACAAAAAGAAACATTGGTTGCTTTAAAGAGGTTGTTTTTAGAACTAGGGATGTTAAAGGTGAATATGGGAAGGGCTTGGGAAGAATATTTGACATCTTTATGAGTGCTTCTTTTATTTTACTGAACATTTATAAAATCACATGTTCTCATAAACAGAGTGTTGCTACACATATGTGTATTAAAAGTGCCTAGTGGGTCAGAGCATCAGTATAGTGGTTGGGTGGTTGCCTTGCATGTGGCTGACATGGGTTGGATTCCCTGTATCTGATCTCAGATTGTCTCCAGAGCACTGACAGGAGTAAACACTGAGTGTAGAGCCAGGAGTAATCTCTGAGCACTTCCAGGAGTGGTTTCTTATTCCAATGCCAGGAGTAACCCTTGAGCATGTGTTCCCAAAACAACAAAACAATACATTAAAGTGCATAGTAAGGAATCAGAAATGAGGACCATATTACACTAAAAGACAGATGATTCTATTACAAAGTGACAGGGAATTTGCTAAATTATAACTTGATGTTGGGAAGAAAGTAGAACCTATAAGGGATAAAATTAAATTTTTAGCAGGGGAATTTCCCAGCAAAGTGTAGAAGTTGTGGTTTAAGTTATCCTTGCTGGCTATAGTAAAATACAGGGAAAGTGGTTAATTGAAAAAGGACCCAGCACTTGATGATTTGTAAAGTTTTTAACCTCCCAAGATATCCTGCTCTTGAAACAAAGTCAAAAGAGCAAGGCTAAAAAACTGTTAGAAAGATTAGTTGTGCTATTACTTTCTCTTGCTGTATTAATCATCATTATGGTGGGTTAGAGTTTAAGTTATATTTTTATATATTTTTATATATGTTTAATTTTCTTAGTTCATTTGCTTGTGTACTAATTTTTCACATATTAGTGAAGCCACCCAGTAATAGAGCTCTTTTGGAAGACCTACTCTTAGTGGAATTTTATTTTTTAACCATGGTTCTTCAGTCACTTTATGAAGCATGCTTCATAAAGTGCTTTCTGCATGTCCCAAACTATGCTCCAGGAGTATGCTGGTGTCTGGAGTCCCATATTTTTTTGCCTCCACCAAAAATGCCTGACATGTGATTACTAAGGATCTGCTATACATTTTTCCAAATTGGTTAACAGTTGGATTTATAACTTGATTTTCTTTTTTGGTCTTGTCTGTTTTTCTCTATTGTTATAAATCCCATGAGGGTCAATTTGGTATGCTTTATTTTGCTTACTGCTGAATACCCACTATTTAAACTGTGTTTACATCTGGTAAACATTTAGTAATTTGAATGAATGACATATTAAGTGAATTAGAAGAAATATTTTTGATTATAAGCAACTCTATAAAAACAATTTATAACTTATAACATAAGAACTTCTTTTCTGCTCATATAAGAAGCATAGAGTCATTAGGACTGAGTTAGTAGCTCAAGGATGTTAATATTTGGAAAGTACTCTTCATCTTGACTTCATGAGGGCACATTGGCTAGAGCAGCTCAAAGCATAGGAAAGAAAGGTAAAATAAATGAAAGATCTCAGATTTTATCAGAAGCATGTACTAAGAAAACCCCGCTTAGGAGCTGAATTAACATTACCTAAGATCAAGCTGTCTGAATAAAATTAAGACTATACTTGTATATAACAGCATAATGGAAAGAAGCATGTCTTTAGTGTAGGCAACAAGCAATAGCTGATACAATAACTAACTAATATGATAAGAGGAAAATATTAAAATTATACATACAGTATACACACCCAAATGATCTTTGTTATTCATGATAGTTACACTCTAAAATTTCTACCAATACTTAATTAGTGGGTACCAATCCCTGAAACATTGTTCTTGGGAGAAACACAGGATTTGATTTCAATAAACCTCGGTTACATTTCCATCATTCAAGTAATGCATAACTCTGTTTTAAGTTGAGTTTCTATTTAAACTCATATTTAATAAATGTGTGTTTACTAACAGCTTAGAACACTGTGACTCGGGCTTAAATGATGCTGATTAACACATGTATTTTCTATATAATGACATAAAAATCTTCTTGTGTTTGGGAAGGCTGTTTGGAAAGACTATATATTACTTCAAAATATATTTTGGCTTATCTAACAGTCAAATATTAAAAACCAAAAAAGAAAAAGAGGATTCCCACAGTTTCTTTATCCAATCATCCATTCTCCAGCACTTGGGTTGTTTAAGAATACAGGAATACAATGGACTTTTCTGTTTATGGTTTCTGAGGGTATATTATAGGCATGGTATTGCTGAATCATATGGAAGATCAATTTCTAGTTTTTTGAGGAAAATACATATTGTTTTCCAAAAAGCCTACATGAATCAGTATTCCCACCAGCAATGAATGAGAATCCCTTTTCTTCAGGCATCGTCTTTCTTGTTCGTTGAGATGTGTGCCAGTCTTTGTGGTGTGAGATGATATCTCATTGATTTGATTTGCATGTTCCTGATGATTAGAGTGGAGCATTTTTTATGTGCCTTTTGGTCATCTGTATTTCTTCTTTGATAAAATGTTTATTTCTTCTCCCCAGTTTTGGATGGCATTAGATGCTTTTTCTTGTTAGATTTTATCAATGCGTTGTATATCTTAGTTAGTAACCCCTTATAAAATGAGCCTAAGAACATCTGCACAGGGGCTGGAGAGATAGCATGGAGGTAAGGATTTTGCCCTGCATGCAGAAGAACAGTGGTTCAAATCCCAGCATCCCACGTGGTCCCCCAAGCCTGCCAAGAGTGATTTCTGAGCATAGAGCCAGGAGTAACCCCTGAGCACCGCTGGGTGTGACCCAAAAACAAAAACAAAGCAAAACAAAACAAAAAGAACATCTGCACAATTAAAAACAATGTTGTTGTTAAGAAAAATAAAGTAATAAAATTTGCTTATGCATGGACAGTTATGTAAAGAGGGAGAGGGATAAACATAGAATAATCTCACTCATTTGTGGTATATAAGAAAAAAGATAGTATGTTAATTATATCTGAAACAATAGAGATGAGGGCCAGGAGAACTAGACCAGGGTAAAAAGCTTGCCACAAATAGTGAAACAGTGCAGTTAGGGTAGAGAAGGTACCACTAAGACAATGATAGTTGGAACTGATCACTTTGGACAAGAACTGAGTGCTAAATGGAGATAAAGTGTTATGCATGGTACCCTTTAATTAACAACAATGAAGCCACAGTATTTAAAATAAAAAAAAGGGAAAGCAAGAGGGGGAGGGAGAGAGAAGTAAGATGCCTTCTCTAGAGAGAATGAGAGAGAAATGGGGGACAGTGGTGACAGGAAATGTGCATAGGTGAAGTGTTGCGACCCCCGATGAGGGACCCCCGACCCGCGGGGGTGTAGGAATGAAGGTTGCTAGTAATTTGTGGGTTCACTCGAGCAGATCCGATCTGTGAAGTAAACTTAAGAAGTTAGTAAAAAGGATGCTTTAGACAACTCTGTTCAAAAGGATTTATTGCACGGGGAGACCAGCTTTTAAAGACAAAATATGTCATAGGGGGTGTTACAAGTTTCCACCAATTACAGCTTGCAAGCACTCATTAGCATTAGCTGGGGGGCAGGAAATAGGGAGGAGTAAAGAGGTAGACCTGAGCACATGTTTATACTGAAAGCACAAGATCCAAACAGGATCTTATAAATTTTACTCAGCAAGCATAAATAAAACATCAGCTGTAAACACATTAATCTTTTGCTAACACAAAGGCAAGTTGCTCTATATGGGTAACTCTCCTCTGGCTGGGTGTTTTGGGCTGCTTTGAATTTACTTTAGAGTTTTTCTATTTCCTTTGTCCTCAGGGCATGGGTGCCTCTGGTCACATGGGTAACAAAGTCAGGGACTTCTGAGGCACCTTTTTGTTCTAGGTTCCATCAGCTCGGCTCCCCACAAAGTGCATTGTACATTGTCACACTGAAACACAATTATGAACAATTTTTTAACCACAGTGTTTAAAAAAAAAGAGAAAATAAATAACAATGATAAGTAAAAATAGTAATTAATTATCACAATAAAGAAAGAAAAAAGGTACTAAATTGTGAAAATGACACTTTCTATTTAAAGGGATGTTCAATGTCTCAAATGACACTAAAGGACATTTATAATCTAAGTCCTAAAAGAGGTAAGAAGACATAAAGAAATATAAATATCAAATAGCCAAAGGCAACAGAACAAGGGAACTAGTCTATAGAACTGATGCAACCATGGCAGAGGATGGCTGGGCCAGAGAGACACTAAGACAATAATGTGAGGGAAGTGAACACTCTGGTGTGGCATAAGGTATTAGAATGTTAAATTCATAAAACCCTATCTTAATAATATTTTAAATTACAGTGGAAAAAAAGAAAAGAAAGAAAGAAAGAAGGATGGAAGGCAGGAAGTAAGAAAGAGACAAAGGAAGGAAGGTGGAAGGAAGGAAGGAAGGAAGGAAGGGAGGGAGGGAGGGAGGGAGGGAGGGAGGGAGGGAGGGAGGGAGGGAGGGAGGAAAGAAGGGCATGACCTTATTCAAGTACATCAGTACATCAGTGGCTCAAATTTTCCTTGCCCCTATTGAATGATTTTGATAAGCCTGAGTCTATTGATTTGAGGTCAGAAATAGCTTTTAGTAAGTAGATTAATTCATATAAATGGAATCTGTCAAAAATCATAATGGACTGTTCTTTATTCCAACTATGTTTATTTTATAAATTTATTATGCATTATCACCCATACTGATTCTCTTCTCTACTTAATTACTCAATTACAGTTATAACATTTTTGGTAGTTAGGCCTATTCTTATGCTAAAGGGATGTACTTACTGCTAAAGGAATGATTTCCAAACCAATATGTTTTCTTACTTGACCTGGAACATAATAACATTTACAATACAGTTTTCTATATTCTTTTCTCATTTTAATTATCTCTGTTGGAACTATCTTTGTGATAAACTTTAGTATTCTTTGATGAATTTTGTTGAGTAATGATATGGGAGAAATCATTGAAAGGAAACCGTTTTTTCCTCTATCATCATTTGGAAATTAACTACCCAAAAATGGGAAAAATACAGTTTTACATTAAATCATTAGTTTAAAGATTATTTATGAAGCAGCTAGAACTCTTTTAACTGTGATTCCATTATTCTACAATGAAATGGCTTCTTTAAGCACTGTATATATCGCCCCTGTTTGTGACGTCAGGCTGGGAAAATCTATGCCGGCCCAGTGGGGCCCAAATGTGAGAAACTGTGAGTGCTCCCTGTGTGTGTTTGTCTCCTGTCCTGTCTCCTAAACCTCTTGAGAGAGGGTCAAAAAGGGCCCAGAGAATTTGCTCTCCCAGAGGCTCCAGACAAGCACTTATCTCTGCTTCGCTACACGGCTATGTGCTCTTTCTAAGGAAAGAACGCCACTGTAACAAGAAGAAAAAATTACACTAAGAACTGAGCTGGATCATTGAAGCCCAGCATCTCTCCCCAGACTGTCTTCTCTGCTGCGTGCTCACGCCTAAGATTTGATCCTGTGTGACGTTTCATCCACGGAGGGCGTCCCTTCCTTAGAGGCAAGTCGACCCATCCAGAAAGGGCTGAGCCAAAGGAGCATAGCCATGTACATCATTTAGCCAATGAATACCACCACAACGTGAAGAAAACCCCACAATACAAGTGTGACAATGGGGAAGCAACGCAGGCCAGCATCAGACATAGAGAATGAAGATGACAATTCTGATGACCAGAAAATGGCCAACCAACTAATAAATCTCTCAGGTAAGGAGTTTAGACAAGAAATATGGAAGAGGCTCAACGAACTCAAAGAAACCATCGATCAAATTGAACAGAACACTAATAAGAACCAAGAAAATATGAAGACAGAAATCACAAAACTCCAAACTGAAATAACAGGTCAAATAACAGGCCTGAAAAAAACTCAGTAAACAAATTGTATGGTAAAATGGATATGCTCTCCAACAGGCTAACAGAAGCTGAAAATAGAACTGGTGCTGTGGAAGATTAGATAAATAACAACTCCATACAGCGGGAGAGAATGGAAAAAAATGTAAAGCAAATGAACAGACAATGGAAAAATTAGTCAAAGAATGGGAAAAAATGAAAATAAAAGTCTATGATAAGCTCAAAAGAAACAACTTAAGAATCATTAGAGACTGAGAGACCCAGGAAGAAAATTTCCAGAAAGAATCAATGGTCAAGAACATCATTAAAGAGAAACTTCCAGAGCTAAAGAATATATGCTATCAAATCCTGCATGCCTGAAGAGTACCAACCAAGAGACCCAAGAAAAAATACCCCAAGACACAGCCTAGTCACAATGACGAATCCCACAGATAGAGTTCTGAAAAGAGCAAGATCAAAAAGGGAAATTACATTCAAGGGAGCATCCTTGAGATTTACAGCAGACCTGTTACCAGAAACACTCAAGGCCAGAAAGCAGTGGTAGGATACTGTGACAAGACTGAATGAAATGAATGCTTCACCTAGAATACTGTACCCAGCAAAACTTACTTTCCGGTTTAACAGAAGAATACATGGTTTCACAGACGAACAACAGCTCAGAAACTTTACGGACTCAAAACCAGTCTTAAAAGAAAAACTGAAAGACCTAATTTAAGACAAGACTGACCAAAAAACACACCAAATTTCAATATAAAGATGGCATTAAATCCCAGGACAATTCTTTCTCTCAATGTCAATAGACTAAATGCACTAGTTAAGAGATACAGAGTGGCTAAATAGATAAAAAAAAAAACTCAACCCAACCTTCTGCTGCCTACAAGAAATGCACCTAAATAGTCAGAACAAACATTGACTCAAAATAAAAGCCTGGAGGAAAATTATCCAAGCAAACAACATCCATAAAAAAGCTGGAGTGGCCATACTAATATCAGATGATGAAATTTTATACTCAGTAAAGATGTAAGGGACAAAAATGGACATTTTGTAGTAATCAAAGGATATGTATAGCAGAAAAAAATCACTCTCCTAAACATATATGCACTGAATGAGGGGCAAGCAAAATATTTAATACAATTGTTGACAAATCTGAAAAATAATATCAATAACAACCCAATAATTGTGGGGGACCTCAAAATAGCTTTGTCAACACTTGATAGGTCAACAAGACAGAAACCCAACAAGAATATCCTAGACCTGAGAAGAGAAATGGAAGAAAGAGCCTAGTAGATATACATAGGACACTCCATCCCCAGAAACCTGGATACACGTTTTTCTCCAATGTATATGGGACATTCTCCAGGATAGACTACATGCTGACTCATAAAACATAACTCCATAATGTCAAGAAGATAGAAATTTTGCAAGCTATCTTTGCTCACCACAAGGCTCTGAAATTATATGTGAATTCCAAAGGGACACAGAAGAAAAACTTTAACAGCTGGAAGTTAAACAGTCTCATACTGAATAACCAGTGGGTCCAAGACATCAAAGAGGAAATCAAAACTTTCCTGGAAACAAATGATAATAAAGTCACAAACTATCAGAACCTATGGGACACAGCAAAAACTGTACTGAGAGGAAAATTTATAGCTTTGCAAGCACACATCAGGAAGGAAGAAGGAGCTTACCTGAGTAGCTTAATGACAGCTAATAGAACTAGAAAGTGCTCAACAAAAGGACCCAAAAATAGAAGACAGAAGGAAATAACAAAGCTGAGAGCAGAAATCTACGAAGTGGAAACCCAAAATACAATCTGAAAGATCAATGAAAGCAGAAGCTGGTTCTTAAAAAAAAAAAAAAAAAAAAAAAAAACAAGATTGATAGACCACTGGCAAAACTAACAAAGAAAGAGAGAGAAACTTGATAACTTGTATTAGGAATGAAAAAGGAGAGATCACAACTGATAAGTTAGAGATTCAAAGGGTAATCAGAAACTACTTTGAGAAACTCTATGCCACTAAAAATGAGAACCTGGAAGAAATGGATAAATTCTTGGATTCTTATAGTCTTCCACGGTTGAATGAAGAGGATGTAGCATATCTACACACCCCCATGATTATTGATGAAATTAAAACAGTAATCAAATATCTGCCCAAAAACAAAAGCCCAGGCCCAGATGAATTCACTAATGAATTCTTCCAAACTTTCCAAGAGGAACTACTACCAATCCTGGCAAGACTCTTTCATGAAACTGAAAAAACAGGAACACTTCCAAATACCTTTTATGAAGCCTCATCACCTTGATACCTAAACCAGACAGAGAGCTACAAAAAAAGAAAATTACAGACCAATATCGCTGAAGAATGCAGATGCAAAGATCCTCAACAAAATCCTGGCAAATAGGATTCAATACCTCATTAAGAAGATTACCCACTACGATCAAGTAGGCTTCATCCCAGAAATGCAAAGATTGTTTAACATCCGTAAATCTATCAAAATAATATACAACATCAACAACAAGAAAAAATAAAAATCACATGATCATATCAGTAGATGCAGAGAAAGCATTTGATAAGGTCCAACAGCCATTCTTGATAAAAACTCTCAGCAATATGGAATGAAAGGAAACTTTCTCAATACAGTTAAGGCCATCTACCACAAGCCAGTGGCAAATATTATCCTCAATGGAGAAAAAATGATAGTCTTCCCTCTAAATTCTGGCATAAGACAAGGCTGTCCTCACTCACCACTGCTATTCAACATAGCACTGGAAGTACTTGATATAGCTATTAGTCAAGAACAAGATATGAACGGAATCCAGATAGGAAAGGAAGAAGTCAAGCTCTCGCTGTTTGCAGATGACATGAAACTCTACTTAGAAAACCCTAAAGACTCTACCAAAAATCTTCTAGAAACAATTGACTCATATAGCAAGGTGGCAGGCTACAAAATTAACACAAAAAAATCAATGGCCTTTCTATACACCAATAGTAATTAGGAAGAAATAGACATTAAGAAAACAACCCCATTCACAATAGTGCCACACAAACTCAAATATCTTGGAATCAACTTGACTAAAAATGTGAAGGACCTATACAAAGAAAACTATAAAAATCTGCTCCAAGAAATAAGAGAGGGCACGTGGAAATGGAAACACATACCCTGTTCATGGATTGGCAGGATTAACATCATCAAAATGGCAATACTCCCCAAAGCATTGTACAGATTTAATGTGATTCCTCTAAAGATACCCATGACATTCTTCAAAGAAGTGGATCAGGCATTTTTGAAATTCATTTGGAATAATAAATACCCTAGAATAGCTAAAGCAATCATTGGAAAAAAGAATATGGGAGGAATTACTTTCTCCAACTTTAAACTGTACTACAAAGCAATAGTTATCAAAACAGCATGGTATTGGAATAAAGATAGGCCCTCAGATCATTAGAATAGACTTGAATACTCAGAAAATGTTCCCCAGACATACAATCACCTAATTTTTGAGAAAGGAGCAAGAATTCCTAAATGGAGCAAAGAAAGCCTCTTCAACAAGTGGTGTTGACACAACTGGCTAGCCACTTGCAAAAAATTGTACTTAGACCCCCAGTTAACCTCATGTACGAAGGTAAAATCCACATGGATTAAAGACCTCTATATCAGACCCGAAACCATAAGATATATAGAACAACACGTAGGCAAAACACTCCAGGACTTTGAGACGACAGGCATATTCAAGGAGGAAACTGCACTCTCCAAGCAAGTGAAAGCAGAGATTAACAGATGGGAAAATATTATGCTGGGAAGCTTCTGCACTTCAAAGGAAGTTGTGCCCAGGTACAAGAGCCCCCCACTGAGTTGGAGAAACTATTCACCCAATACCCATCAGATAATGGGCTAATCTCCAAAATATACAAGGCACTGACAGAACTTTACAAGAAAAATACATCTAGTCCCATCAAAAAATGGGGAGAAGAAATGGACAGACACTTTGACAAAGAAGAAATACAAATGGCCAAAAGACACATGAAAAAATGCTCCACATCACTAGTCATAAGGGAGATGCAAATCAAAACAACTATGAGGTACCACCTCACATCACAGAGATTGGCACACATCACAAAGAATGAGAACAAACAGTATTGGCAGGGATGTGGAGAGAAAGGAACTCTTATCCACTGCTGGTGGGAATGCCATCTAGTTCAACCTTTATGGAAACCTTTATGGAAAGTTCAAACCTTTATGGAGATTCCTCCAAAAACTGGAAATCGCGCTCCCATACAATCCCACTATGCCACTCCTAGGAATATACCCTAGGAACACAAACATACAATACAAAAATCTCTTCCTTACAGCTATATTCATTGCAGCACTATTTACCATAACAAGACTCTGGAAACAACCAAGATGCCTTTCAACAGACAAATGGCTGAAGAAGCTGTGGTACATATATACAATGGAATATTATGAAGCTGTCAGGAGAGAAGAAGTCATGAAATTTTCCTATACATGGATGTACATGGAATCTATTATGCTGAGTGAAATAAGTCAGAGAGAGAGAAAAATGCAGAATGGTCTCACTCATCTATGAGTTTTAAAAAAATGAAAGACATTCTTGCAATAATAATTTTCAGACACAAAAGAGAGAAGGGCTGGAAGTTACAGCTCACCTCATGAAGCTCACCATAAACATGGATGAGTTTAATTAGAGAAATAACTACATTTTGAACTATCCTAATAATGAGAATGCATGAGGGTTATAGAAAGCCTGTGTAGAGTACAGTCGGGGGTTGGGTGGGGAGTAGGGAGATTTGGGACATTAGTGATGGGAATGTTGCACTGGTGATGGGTGGTGTTCTTTACATGACTGAAACCCAAACCCAATCATGTATGTAATCAATGTATTTAAATAAAATATATGAATAAAATAAAATAAACATTGTCTATATCTGTATTGTCTAATTCTCCAATGATTTATATCATATGTTCTACAGGTTTAATGAGGATATTATTTAACTCACATATTTCTGGCCTGTTTCAGTATAGACCAATAGAATAATAAAGAAAGCTGAGTTGCTCACTACATGTTCAGAATGGTCTCCTGTATAAAAATGCATCTCCTTGATTGTTACTGTCTAACTATTTGAAAATGTAGGATCTTGGATTATTTTATTAGCTCACAAACTTTAATTGAACTGATAGTGTGATAGTGTTATGTAACTATTTCTCTAGCTGCTACATTAAAAAGATAATTTGGCCTAAATGAGACCATAACCCTCACAGGTAAATCTAAACTAAATTCAATACATCAAGTCATATGAAATTAATGTAAACTCAGAAATTGGGAACTAACTCATTTTAACCATCTATCTCTCATAATATATCTGGAATGTCATCAACTTCTGGCTCAGTATTTTTCTTTCTCTGAATCTTTTTTCTCTACCTCTCTCTTCACAGAAAGTGTAATTTAAGTACCTGTTTTAAACTAGTATATTAAAATAGATTAACTCCCCACCATTAGTGATAGTACTTTGGAGGAAAGAACTCAAATTATCCTGCAGGCTTCCCTCTTGGGAGTACTTTGCATTCCAGAATAATTACTTAACCTTAGTCATGAACTAAGTCTCCAGTCTCTTGGCCAGTGCTTCAAAACTCAAGGCAGTTGTTTTTATTTATGTCAACAAATACTTACCTAGAAACTGTTTAAAGTCACATTTTAGATAATATGCAAAGAATTCAGAAATGATAAGGTCTTTATTCTGGGGAACTAGAGATCTGAGGAATATTTAAACAGTAGTGATAAGTATGAAATTCTACAAGAGCAAATATAAAGGAATACTGTGAGGATAGGTTTAATTAGAGAAGATAAAACTCAACATGAAGAATAAATTCAAGTCAATCTTTAAACAGTTCAGAAGAACTTGACATGCAGAGGCAAGCAAAGAAAGGATCTAGGCAGAGAGTACAGAAGTTATGAAGGACTCAGAAATTTGAAACAAACAACATATTCATGGGGCAGTGAGAAATTTATGCAATTAAAGAATAGCAGAAGCAATTGAAGTGAAAATTAGAGATAGCACTTTTAAGTAGAAATGATACAGCCACAAGGTCTTAAGTAAAATTTTTATTAGGGGCAATTAATGATCTTTCCCTAATTTATCAGGAATTGGACACAGCAATTAAAGCATATTTAACTTTATTCTGATTAAAAGGATAAATGTGGTTATACATGTTTTATATATTTAGTCATTTACATAAACAAATATGTAAGAAATATAATAAAATACAATATTAGGTAAATGATAATTTGACAAGAGATAAAAGCTGGAAAAATTTAATACATCCATATTGGAGGGTTTAAAAATTATTTTTATATTTTATAAAATAAGGTCAAAATAGTGCTCAAATATAGAGTTGTACAAAATAAGTACCACTGAAGTACCATGACTCTAACCTTTGACCCTATGTCATCTTCAGCTGACTTTCCTTTTCTACCACCATACTCTTATTATTTGTTAATTTACATGTATGGTTTGGTTTCGTACTGTTATCTCCCTTAAATCAACCCAGGTGCTCCAGGCCATCCACCTATGTTCCTGAATTACTTCCAGTTAACCTACTCATTCCCCAGTACCAAAGCTGTACTCTCAGGCCTGTATTCCAGTATTCAAGATTTATTGTTGATTGACATTGTCCACAGCCTTGACTTGTTTCTCTATATGGCAGATGAGTGAGAAAATCTTGTATTTGTCCTAATGCATCTGGCTTGATACTCTCTATTCCATCTAAGTTGCTGCAAACTGTATGCCTTTATTCTTTCCTTTCAGTTGCATAGTATTCTATTCACAATAGTATTCTACTGTGTATACCACAACTGCTTCTTTTTATTTAGAGAGGAGATGGGGCCACATCCTGTGGTGTGCAGGGATTACTTCTGGACCTTGCTCAGGGATCATTCCTAGTTCTGTTCAGGAACCTATGAAATGCTAAACCCAGAGCAGCTCTATTCAAAGAAAGTTTCTAACCTCTGTACTATCTCTCCATCCCAACCACAACTTCTTTTTTTGTTTTTGATCTTGCATGATTTTTTAAATATAAATCTTTATTTAAGTATCATGATTTGAAACATGATTGTAGTTGGATTTCAGTCATAAAAACAACCACAACTTTTTAAACCATCTATTGTTGGACATTTAGGTTGCTTTTATATCCTGGTTATTTTACTAATTATGCAATAAATATAGGTATACATAAATATTTTTAATTTACATTTTGTGTGCTTTGGGCTTAGGTACCTAGATGTAGGATAGCTGGTCAAATGAGATGTAATATTGCTCTTTTAAGAAAATTCTATACTGTTTTCCATAGAGATTGGACCAGGTTTCATTCCCAGCCAATAGGGGAAAAGGGGCCCATTTTAGCCACACTCCTCCAGTTTTTTTTAATATATAGAATTCTCACTGGTAAGAGATGATACCTCTGAATTTTTTATTTTATTTTCCTAATAAAGTCTACAAATAATCACATAGTTAAAAATAAACTACAAGATAATGAAATACATGATGAGAATTAACTAAGTTTTTGCCATATCATGAATGACTTCTATCTCCACTATAATATTGTAAGTAACTTCTACATTGCTTGTTAATATTGTAAGAACTAAAGGCCCCTGGATTCAATCACTTACCCCAGTGAAGCAGCTCTTCATGAGGCAAGTAAAAGTATAGGTAGTTTTCGACTGGGCATAACATCCTGGGACCAATAAAAAAAAAGACCTTAGTCCAGGTTTTGGCTTACAATCTGTATAACAACCAAGATTTCTAATTCTAGAAGTCTGACTGTGACAACTGCAACTGAGCAAATCTTCTGGAAACAATAAAAGACTCTATACTAGGCTTCATCCTAGGATCGGTGCAAAAACCAAGGCCATCAACTACAGAAGACTGATTAAAAAAAACAGTGATGGGGCCCGGAGAGATAGCACAGCGGCGTTTGCCTTGCAAGCAGCCGATCCAGGACCAAAGGTGGTTGGTTCGAATCCCGGTGTCCCATATGGTCCCCTGTGCCTGCCAGGAGCTATTTCTGAGCAGACAGCCAGAGGTAACTCCTGAGCACCACAGGGTGTGACCCCCCCAAAAAAACAAAACAAACAAACAAAAAAAACAGTGATGGAACAGAACCTCTAGAACCTTAAAGAAAGACTCCATCCTAGGATCCATTCTATGACCTATGCAAATACCAAGATCGCTAGCTACAAAGGCCTGATTTTATCATCCACGATGGAGTGGAAAGTTTCCAGCCACCACAAAAGGACCAAGAGAAGAGTAAAAGAACATGTATGGAGCCTGTAGTTATTCCCATGACAGTATATTTCAAGGTCAAAGAAACCCTGTATCTCTTAGGTCAAAGAAATTTCTTTCTAATCTCCCCAATATTTACTGTGCGTATGCAAAAAAAAAAAAAAAAAAGGAGCACAAATTGTCTTGCACGCAGCTGACCTGGGGCCCATCCTGGTTTGATTCCTGGCATCAAAGATGGTTTCCTGAGCCTGCCAGAAGCGATTTCTGAGCACAGAGCCGGGAGTAAATCTAGAACACCATTGGGTCCGCCCAAAATCAACAACAACAACAAAAAAAAGTGAAGAAAAGAAAAATAAAAAGAAATGTGGATAGAAAAGGCTATCACTAATTGATAATTTATTAAAAAATATCCTTTACTCGCTTCATTCTATTTTGAACTGGATGGAATGAAATAACCTGAAAACTGAAAGCTGCCTAAAAAATGGGGGGAAAAACGAACAAACAAAAATCCACCATCACTAGGGCTCATAGACTAATTTTTCAATGAGACTCATTCAATGTATGAAACTATAAAAGGAGAAATTGTTCAACCTATGGAAAATATAAAAGTGGAGATCAACTTGATCATTTTTGTTAAGTTTATGATCGCTAAATGTCTTAGTCTAGTTTAATTTTTTAAATTAAGTTCATACTGTTCTAGTCTAGTTTAATTTTTTTAAATTAAGTTCATACTATTTTCAAAGAATGAATGGAACAGACATTTCCAATTCTTTTGGTAAGACACTCAGGCATTTCAGGCACATACCATAATTTAAAAAAATATTTTGCACAGAAATAAAGTCTACAATTTTGCTACTCCACTATAGTCAATTGATTCTGAAGGGAATTAGGAGATTACTCTTAAAATTTTGTTTTTTTGATTTGGGGCCACACCCAGCCATGCTCAGGGCTTACTCCTGGCTCTATTCTCAGGGATCACTCCTGGAAGAGCTCAGAACAATACGTAGTGTCAGGAATTGAATCACATGTTTGCCAGCCACATGCAAAGCACAGGCCCAAATCCCTCTACCATCCATCTGGCCCAAGAGATTACTTGAAATATATCCGCTTCTTTCTGTTTTAGGAAAGTCCTGTGAAACTAACTAAAAATGAAACGTCAAACATTTACAACAGATTTATCTTATCTTTAGTTATCTACATTCCTAGGGAACAGAGAAATCACTTCCCTAGGCAATATATAGAAGACCAATTTTTCTGATTTAAGAAGATGAGGTAATTGTATCTAATATAAATAACAATTAAGGTTGTACTCTAACTGCAATAGGCATTATTTTAACATTACATTTAATATAATTACATACTATACAATATTAATTATAATTATTGATTAATATTAATATAATATTATATGGTGCATAGTATATTTAATAAGCATTAAATATATATTAGAATTTTATTTAGAAAGTTTACTCGTCACATACATACTCTCAGAAAGAAGTATCTTAAAAAAACAAATGTATTACTAGCTGTAATCATTCAAATTTAAAATGAAGTGTATGAAGCTCAAGAACTGCTGCTTTCTATTTGATGCCAAGTTTAGCATAATGAAAGGGATGTCAAGAATGATCTTTCCCATGAAGTAGTCTACTGTGGAATATGGCTGCCCTCCAAATTATTTCAGGGGAAAAAATCCTAATGAACGAACAGGGATAGGCTGTTTCCATGGCAATTGAACTATCAGAAAACCCAAAGAACAGAGGTTCTTTCTCTAGCTAGTTTACGTAGTTCCATTTTTAACTCCTTGCTACTGGCAGTCAAAATCAACGGGATAAGCAACAGCTCAAGCTACCCAAGTAAATGTTTTCTTTCAAAAGCACCAAGAAATGAATCATGATGCAATTATCATTGAAAGAGACAGAAAGAATGTAACATGGGAGAAATGCTATAAGAGCTTTGGGCAGAGGGCAACAGAGATTAGGGAAGATACTACTCAAATCCTTAGTTGTCTGCAGCAAATATGAACTGTCTACCAACTATTTAGGAAACACCAAGATGGGCAGGAAAGTTGGTTATACCTCAAGATAAGTTGGTTATACCTCAAGTTATGCAACGCCTACAATAGGAGGGCTCACTGAGTAAAAACAACCCCATATATTTGGATAGTATATAATAGCAATGCAATTACTATATAATAGCAATGCACTAATTTCTCTAAAAGTTGGACTGGAAGCTTTCAAAGAGGAGATGCTTATAAATATTTTACTTAGGGCAGAGATAATAGTACAGGGTACTAGGTGTTTGCCTTGCCACAGATGACTAAATTCCTGGCAATAAATATGCTCCACCAAATATGGCCAGGAGTGATACTGAGCATTACCATGAGTAACCTCAGTTTCTAAGTATGAACCCCCCTGAAAATATACCCAGTATATACTATACAGATTCTCCTTTGGAGCCTTTTGTTGTGTCCTTCTCTTATCAGTGTATAACTTAAAAATATATGTATAACTAAAAAATGTTTGTGCTTTGTTTTTTGGTCAGAACAGGTAGTGTTAGGAGCTACTTCTAGCTTGTAAGTGCTCAGGAGTCATTCCCCAGAAGTGCTTATGAGACCACGCAGTGCTGGGCACTAAACTCAGGGCTCTAGTGTATAAAGCCAACACTTTTCCCTAACTCCCTGGTCCAAAATGTTTTGAAGAATGAGTAAAAAGTAGACAAGTCATAGAAAATGAAAAATTGAGGATCAGGCTAGATCTGTATAAAGGGGAAACAAAATAGTTTGTAAGGGGAAGAACACCAAGCAGATTTAACTGAAGTAGTTTGTTGTTATTGAGCCAAATATAAAAATAATGAATAGATGAGGCTAGATAAAGAAATAAAAGAGTCCGTGACTTAGAAGGAATCTCTAAATTTAGCTTTTATCTAAATAACAATCTATGGAGGATTTTAATAATCATTTTGGCAACATCAGAGATTATGATTATTGACCCTTATATCATTTTAGCTATGAGACCCATATTAGAATTTTTGTATCATTATATAATTTGTCTTTATCATTTTACTTTGTAACATAATTATTTACAGATTCACTAACTTTTTTTTTAAATTTTTATTGTGACCAAATTGAATTGCAAGTTTTTCACAGTTATATGTAAGGTACATAGTGACAGTAAATTAGGACCATTTCCAACACTAGTGTTGTCCTCCCTCTGCCCCTATTCCCTGTATGTAACCCATACCTCCTCCTTTACCTCTTTGACTGCTAGTGTAACAGGTCCCCTTTGTAATATACAAAACTTGTAGATCTTGATTCTGTTGTCGTTGACTTTGGTATTTAGGCCTGATCATTTTTATTTTCATTCAATGTTCATGAGACTGTTTGCTCCTGGTACCATCTACTTTTTTTTCTCTTTCATTTTCTCCCCTCAATTTATGAGGCAGAACAAGATGATTCAAGTTCTGTGGTTCTGTTGGGGGAAAAAAAGCTGGGAGGAATCTGTCTAGGAGTTATCAATATAAATTTCAAAGAAGAAGGGGAAAAAACAGCAATGACATACACACAACAGCCACAATAAACAACTACTAAACAACAAGAAAAAAGAGAAAAAAGAGAAAAAATAAAAGGAAGGAGGGCCGGTGTGCCAAGGTTTTATGCTTTTATTTTGTTTTCTTGGGCCACACCCAGTGACGCTCAGAGGTTACACCTGGCTATGCACTCAGAAATCACCCCTGGCTTGGGGGACCATATGGGATGCCAGGGGAATGTCCTAAGCTAGTGAGTTCAAGTCAGATGCCTTACACCCTGCACCACCGCTACTGCCCTTATGCTTTTTTCTTTTGTTTTGTTTTTGTTTGTTTGTTGTTTTGCATAGGCACAGTAAGTATTGGGAGAAATTAGAAAGGGAATTCCCTTGATCTAAGAGGTACAGAGTCTCTCCACCCTTGAAGCATATTGTCATGGGAACAACTATAGGCTCCGAACATGCTCATTATCGATCCCCAAGTTCTTTTTATGATGCCAGAAAATGTTCTGCTTAGTTGTGGATGACTAAATCATTCTTCTGTAATTAGTAATCTTGGTTTTTGCACAGATCCTAGGATGAAGCCTAGGATATATCTTTTCTTATGGTTCCAGACGTTCTGCTTAGTCATGGTTGTCAAAGTCAGACCTCTAGAATTAGAGATCGTGGTTTTTGTACAAATCCTAGGCCTAGCCTAGGTTAAATTCTTTCTTATTGTAGACTCACTAACTTTTAAGATACCTTTAGGAGAGCTACATATTTCTTTTCCTGAACTCCAAATGATTAGGCATGTTAATTGGTTTCCAAGGAGGCATCATAGAAATCTGGGGCCATAGAAAATATTTTTCTTGTAGGAAGGAAGAAAGGAGAGAAAGAAAGATGGAGAATAGGAGAATGAAAAGAAAGAAGGAAAGAAGAAAGCAAACTAGAGAAAAGGTCTCTAGTTTAAAAGGGAGAAAAACCAGAAAATTAATTTATATTTAGGTAAGAGAAAAGAATCTTCATTATCAGGAAATCTGCTAAGTATCTTCATGGAAAAGAATGGAAAACTTGAGAAATAAAAAATAGCTCAAAAATTGCATTGATAGCTCCATATGTTTGGGGGCCCAAAAGAAAGAAATTGTAAGACAAAACTGCACTGAAGGACTAATCTCCCCCCACTGTGAAGGGCCCTTCTCTCACCTAGCCAAAGCCTTTTCCCCATTTCTTGCCCTCCTCTTAATATAAGTACAGGAATGTGACCTCAAAATATGGCTCTTCCCCAGGAAATTTGTGAATATGCTGACAATGAATACAGACTACAACTTTCATGTTTAAGGCATTTGTTCATGGAATTTAGGAACCAAGAGATAGTACAGAGTTAGGGCATTTGTGTTGCATGTGTCTAAACTAACCTAGATTCAATTGCAGCCACCACATAAGGTCCCAGACCATTATCAGTAGTGATCCCTGAGCACAAAACCAAGAGTAAGTACTGAGCAATATTGAGTTTTCTCTCCACCCCTCAAAAACTCAAAATAAAATAACAATAAATGTATTGGTTTTTGCACAGATCCTAGGACGAAGCCTAGGATATATCCTTTTCTTATGGTTCCAGACATTCTGCTTAATCGTGGTTGTCAAAGTCAGACCTCTGGAATTAGAGATCTTGGTTTTTGTACAAATACTAGGCTGAGCCTAGGCTATGTTTTTATTGCAGATTCACTAACTTTTAAGATACCTTTAGGTATCTTAAAATTCCATATTAACTAAATGTAATAGTGTAGGAAATAGACTGTTTAAGATTAAGGAAAAAATAAATTTCCTATTGACTAAATTCTTTCCTTTTTATAGTATATTCAGAGCATATACAATATACATACACACATCTAGACAAACTACTGTGCCAGCAGATAGCTGTAATTAACAAGACTGCACAAAACTGTGATAGCAAAGTATATGATGGTGGTTAAGAGAGCAGAAACCCATGTACACTATCTGGATTGAAATCTCAACAAATTATCAATTATTTTTATGACTCAGTTGCTACATCTTTAAATTAGGGAATAAGAATAGGATAAGGCTATTGAAGTGGATTAAAGAGAAAGAATTTACTCTAATATCTAACAGGTGCTCAATATTCTCTAATAGCATTTTGTCAATCTCCATCTACCCTTCTTGTATATTTAAAATCATCTCTGCCTTTAGATATATATACATATATAACACTAAAATGATTTATTGTCTCTACCAATCTCTAGAAATTACATTTTAGATGCACTTAAAGAATAATGTAATAATCATATAACATCTCACTTGGGCTATCTTAAGTACAGGAGAGATAGTACAGGGCTATGTTAAGGCAGGAGAGAAAGTACAGGTTCATGTGGCCAGTCTCAGTTTTGATTCCTGGTATCATATAGTTTCCCAAGCACTATTATGTACAATCTGGAATCCTTATCACAGTGGCCATGGTCATTCTGGGCCCTGCAGGGCCAAAGCAGCATAGCATCAGCCTTCACACTTAACTATTCTCCTGATTTGCTGAGAATGTCTGGAAGATGTTTCTAGCCGCTCCCGACCTCCAATACCTTCGTTATAGAGAAGTATTTGTGCTTTAGATATAATATCTAATTGTAGAATGACTTGTCTACCAATAGAGCTCAACAGTTAGAAAATTATGTGGTTTTGATAAATAAGTTCTTTGTAGCATTTTTAATATCACAAGTAAGAAATTTTCTTCTTTGCACCCTTAATTTTTTTTTTCTTTGGCTTTTTGGGCCACACCTGGTGAAGCTCAGGAGTTACTACTGGCTATGTTCTCAGAAATTGCTTCTGGCTTGGGACCCTGGGAATCAAACCGACACCCTACCACTGTGCTATCACTCCAGCCCCAGCACCCTTAATATTTTTAAGACAGATCAAACAAATCAGAATATCAGTTCAGTTCTGATGTGAGAGTTACAGAGGCCCTTTATTGAGATGCTAAAGTCTGGTAGCTTGGACTTTGAGTGACCATGTTGATAAGAGTGCTTTTTGAATAGTGCTAGACATGTAACTCAAGAGAGAAATAAAATTGTATGATATTGAGTCACAGCAATTTCAGAACTAACCTTTTTCACAGCACAAAATAGTGAATATGAATAATACAGAAGTTCTTTGTTTAATAATGTGCAAATACTTGAATAAAAATTTATTATTTGGGATTAATTATCATAAACTCTCCACTGATAAAATAAATATGATTTCACTGAGCTAAATGATGATGAAATGTTGATTAAATCAAATTGACTCATTTGGAAATATAACCACTTCTTTACAACTGGCCTAAATAATCATTAATTCTGTGACGGTAAAATGTCTCAGAAAAATGTTTCTGTTACTATAAGAGTTCTAATATAAAGAAAAGAACAGTCTGTTTTTTCATTTGACATGAAAACTACACAGATAAATGTCTATGTTATGAATCTATTAATCATATGTCATTCAATATTCACTTATTTATTCAGCTCATAATAAGTAATTGTTTTGTGTGCTTATAAGCATAAGGAGTCATGCAAAATGTCATAATAAATTTTAAGCCTCAGTGTTTTCTTTCTGTCTATTTAATAAATATCATAATAATTTGTAACCATAATTTTGTCTTTCTATTTAAGACCTAATCAGTTTCTGGAAGATTGATATTTTACTAGCAAATTCCAAAATATTATTATGTATGATTCACAAAATTTTCTAAATGAACTACAGTCTTTTAGCATTCTTTTTTTGTGTATTTGAAAAGAGGGAGGAAAGAAATTAATAATTGTGTTGTTACCTCCATTAACTTATAAAAAATTTAAGAAAACTACATCCTTGCAATTTTACAAATGAAGAAGTAAAAATGAAGATTTTCCTCCAAAACTAGCAAGTGATAAACTGGGATTGAAATTAGTCTTTCTTACCACATTGTTGCACTTCTTCATTTCAAAGGACACCCACTGTTTAAAAATAAAATGTAAACCTGGGAGGATTTCAATTGAAGAAGGTAAAGGAACAAAACAGAAGCAGAAAGAAAAGAGTAAAAATTTTAAAGAGAAAGAAACTGAATGGAGGAGAAGAAACACAAATAGGAAAGAATGGGGGTAAGGGGCCAAGCAGTCTCAGGTGCATTGGTGGAGAAAAAAAAGAAAAAGTACAGAACTAAATATTCAAACCAAAGTCAACAACAATGAAATCAAGAGACTCAAACTCTAACAATCTAAACTTTAAGTGAGCCTGTTATACTGGCAAGCTGGGGTGGGGGATGGCATAGGGTGGTGGTTTGAGATACAGTCTGGAAACATGGTGGAGGGAGGTCAACTAGTGGTGTGATTAGCCCTGATTCTTTGTATGTATGAATGCCAACTATGAAGGACTCTGTAAATCACAATGGTTTCACTAAAAATAAAATAAAATAAATTTAGAGGGATATAGAGACTATTTAATATTTAAAAGCTAAAGAAGTCTAGTTTTATTTATTTGGAACATTTTGTACCTACACCATTTTGCCATGATTTTTCACTAAAAATGATTGCTCCTATATCCTCAACCCTTAACTTTGGATTTAATCAGATAATTTCCCCAGTTAACAAAATGATACTGATATGTCAATATACCATTTATAAGCTAGACAACAGGTCTATGAGGTCTTGGCTATTCCTGAACATCTGGTTGCCATTTAGATAGTATTATGAGAATCAGCCTTAATTACTGGTCCAAAGGTATGTGGAACATAACTATCCTAGCTGAAGCAAGCCAACACCTGGAAACCTGCTGACAGAGAAGAAATATTAAATTGTTTTTATTTATTTATGAGTAACCTTAATTTAATTTAATTTGGGAGAACTATAAAAGCAAAACAAACTTCTGGATTTTTACAATTTACAACAAATATGCAGTCTTGCTTGAGTGTCCTAATATATTTCTCTGGAATATAATATGAAACATTTCTACTTCCTAATAATTGCTTCTTTAAATCATGAGTTTAAACTATTAGAAAGTGGGCTTTTGGGGTCAGAGAGATAGCACAGCGGTAGGGCATTTGCCTTGTACACAGCCGATCTAGGATGGACTGTGGTTCAAATCCTGGCATTCTATATGGTCCCCCCATGGCTGCAGGAGCAATTTCTGAGTGCAGAGCCAGGAGTAACCTTGATTGCCACAAAGTGTGACCCAAACCCCCCCCCAAAAAAAAAGTTGGCCATCATACCATTGTGATAAAAGAAATGACTCTCTGGGCTTAAGAGAATGCACAGTTCACCTATCTGTGGAACTTTATGAACATATATGAGAAACTAAAAGTCATTGTCCTATGATGCCAAGAAAGCAAGACTGATTTCATCTTAGAAGAAGCAGAGAAAGTAAAGAATCAAAACCAATTCAGCAATCAAAATGCCAGACCAATATAGAAATTAAATGGAAGGTGTAAATATCGTTAATAATTTTGGTTTGTCAATAATTATTATAGCTAATAATTTTGCTTGTAAGTTTATGTTTAATCGAGACGCCATTTTCAGGGAGGGACTTCAGAGCATAAAAACCGGCTAAGCTTTGCAAAACCCGGCTCCCTGTGTGTGACACCAGGCGGGGAAAATCCGCGAAAGTACACCCGCCCAGTGGGGCTCAACTGTGAAAGACTGTGAGTGTGACCTGTCTATGTCTGTCTACTGTCCTCTTGCGTGAAACTCTTGCGAGTGGGGCAAAAAGAGCCTCCAGAAACCTCGCTCGCCCAGACGCCATTTTCAGGGAGGGACTTCAGAGCATAAAAACCGGCTAAGCTTTGCAAAACCCGGCTCCCTGTGTGTGACACCAGGCGGGGAAAATCCGCGAAAGTACACCCGCCCAGTGGGGCTCAACTGTGAAAGACTGTGAGTGTGACCTGTCTATGTCTGTCTACTGTCCTCTTGCGTGAAACTCTTGCGAGTGGGGCAAAAAGAGCCTCCAGAAACCTCGCTCGCCCAGACGCCATTTTCAGGGAGGGACTTCAGAGCATAAAAACCGGCTAAGCTTTGCAAAACCCGGCTCCCTGTGTGTGACACCAGGCGGGGAAAATCCGCGAAAGTACACCGGCCCAGTGGGGCTCAACTGTGAAAGACTGTGAGTGTGACCTGTCTATGTCTGTCTACTGTCCTCTTGCGTGAAACTCTTGCGAGTGGGGCAAAAAGAGGCTCAGAGGAGCACGGCCACTCCGCTTCGCTACGCGGCCGTGCACTCTTTCTAAGGAAAGAACTCCATTGCAACAAGAAGGAAAAATCACACTAATAACGGCACTATATCACAGAAGCACACATTTCTCTCTGGACTGTCTTCTCTGTTGCATGCTCGGGCCTAAGATTTGACCCAGTGTTAGGCTTCATCCAAGGAGGACTCCCCTCCCTTAGAGGCAAGTCAGCCCATCCAGAAAGGGAGGAGCCAGAGGAGTGTGCTGCCTACATCATATAGACAATGAATACCACCACAACACGTAGAAAAACCCACAATACAAGTGTGACAATGGGGAAACAACGCAGGCCAGCATCAGACATAGAGAATGAAGATGACAATTCTGAGGACCAGATAATGACTGAACAACTAATCAACCTCTCAGATAAGGACTTTAGACTAGCAATATGGAAGGTGCTCAACAGACTCCAAGAAACCATGGATCGAGTTGAACAGAACACTAATAAGAACCAAGAAAATATGAAGGCAGAAATGACAAAACTCCAAACTGAAATAACATGTCAACTAACAGGACTGAAAAAGTCAGTAAACGAAGTGAATGACAAAATGGATAAGCTCTGGGACAGGGTATCAGAAGCTGAGAATAGACTTGGTGCTGTGGAAGATGAGATACATAACAATTCCATACAGCAGGAGAGGTTGGACAAAAAACTTAAAGCAAATGAGCAGACAATGGAAAAATTAGTCAAAGAATGGGAACAGACAAAAATAGAAGTCTATGATAAGATCAACAGAAACAACTTAAGAATCATTGGAGTCCCAGAGACCCAGGAAGAAAATTTCCAGGAAGAATCAATGGTCAAGAACATCATTAAAGAGAAACTTCCAGAGCTAAAGAATATATGTGATCAAATCCTGCATGCCCGAAGAGTACCAACCAAAAGAGACCCCAGAAAAACCACCCCAAGACACATCCTAGTCACAATGACAAATCCCACAGATAGAGACAGAATTCTGAAAACAGCAAGATCAAAAGGGGAAATCATGTTCAAGCAAGCTTCCCTGAGATTTACAGCAGACCTGTCACCAGAAACACTCAATGCCAGAAAGCAGTGGTGGGATATTGTGACAAGACTGAATGAAATGAATGCTTCACCCAGAATACTATACCCAGCAAAACTCACTTTCTGGTTTGATGGAAGAATACATGGTTTCACAGACAAAAAACAGCTCAGAAACTTCACAGACACAAAACCAGTCTTAAGAGAAAAACTGAAAGACCTAATCTAAGACAAGACTACCCAAAAGACACACCAAATTTTGAAATAAAGATGGCGTTAAATCCCAGGACAATTCTTTCTCTCAATGTCAATGGACTAAATGCACCAGTTAAGAGACACAGAGTAGCTAAATGGATCAAAAAACTCAATCCAACCTTCTGCTGCCTACAAGAAACGCACCTAAATAGTCAGAACAAACATAGACTCAAAATAAAAGGCTGGAGAAAAATTATCCAAGCAAACAACACCCATAAAAAAGCTGGAGTGGCCATACTAATATCAGATAATGCAAACTTTATACTCAGGAAGGTTGTAAGGGACAAAGACGGACATTTTATATTAATCAAGGGGTACGTAGAGCAGGAAGAATTCACTCTCCTAAACATATATGCACCGAATGAGGGGCCAGCAAAATATTTAATACAACTGTTGACAAATCTGAAAAATAATATCAACAACAACACAATAATTGTGGGGGACCTTAACACGGCTTTGTCAACACTGGATAGGTCAACCAGACTGAAACCCAACAAGAATATACTAGACCTGAGGAGAGAAATGGAAGAAAGAGGCCTAGTGGATATATATAGGACACTCCATCCCCAGAAACCTGGATACACATTCTTCTCCAATGTACATGGGACATTCTCCAGGATAGACTACATGCTGGCACATAAAACATACCTCCATAAGATCAAGAGGATAGAAATTTTGCAGGCTACCTTCGCTGACCACAAGGCTCTGAAATTATTTGTGAACTCCAAAGGGACTCAGAAGAAACACTTTAACACCTGGAAGTTAAACAGCCTCATGCTCAATAACCAGTGGGTCCGAGATGAAATCAAGGAGGAAATAAAAAGGTTCCTGGAAACAAATGACAATAAAGACACAAACTCTCAGAACTTATGGGACACAGCAAAAGCAGTACTGAGAGGAAAATTTATAGCTTTGCAAGCACACATCAGGAAGGAAGAAGGAGCTTACCTGAGTAGCTTAATGACACAGCTAATAGAACTAGAAAATGCTCAACAAAAGGACCCAAGAATAGGAAGACAGAAGGAAATAACAAAGCTGAGAGCAGAAATCAACGAAGTGGAAACCCAAAAAACAATCCGAAAGATCAACGAAAGCAGAAGTTGGTTCTTTGAAAAAATAAACAAGATTGATAGACCACTGGCAAACCTAACAAAGAAAGAGAGAGAGAGAAACTTGATAACTCGTATCAGGAATGAAAAAGGAGAGATCACTACTGATATGACAGAGATTCAAAGGGTAATCAGAAACTACTTTGAAAAGCTCTACGCCACTAAAAATGAGAACCTGGAAGAAATGGATAAATTCTTGGACTCTTATAATCTTCCACGGTTGAAGGAAGAGGATGTAGCATATCTAAACACCCCCATCACCATTGATGAAATTAAAACAGTAATCAAATGTCTGCCGAAAAACAAAAGCCCAGGTCCAGATGGATTCACTAATGAATTCTATCAAACTTTCCAAGAGGAACTACTGCCAATCTTGGCAAGACTCGTTCATGAAATTGAACAAACAGAAACACTTCCAAATAGCTTTTATGAAGCCAACATCACCTTGATACCTAAACCAGACAGAGACGCTACCAAAAAAGAAAATTACAGACCAATATCACTGATGAATGCAGATGCAAAGATCCTCAACAAAATCCTGGCAAATAGGATTCAATGCCTCGTTAAGAAGATCATCCACTACGATCAAGTAGGTTTCATCCCAGGAATGCAAGGCTGGTTTAACATCCGTAAATCTATCAACATAATACACAACATCAATAACAAGAAAAATAAAAACCACATGATCATATCAATAGATGCAGAGAAAGCATTTGATAAGGTCCAACACCCATTCTTGATCAAAACTCTCAGCAAGATGGGAATGGAGGGAACCTTTCTCAATATAGTGAAGGCCATCTACCACAAGCCAGTGGCAAATATTATCCTCAATGGAGAAAAACTGAAAGCCTTCCCTCTAAATTCTGGCACAAGACAAGGCTGTCCTCTCTCACCACTCCTATTCAACATAGCACTGGAAGTACTTGCTATAGCGATTAGGCAAGAAAAGGATATCAAGGGAATCCAGATAGGAAAGGAAGAAGTCAAGCTCTCACTGTTTGCAGATGACATGATACTCTACTTAGAAAACCCTAAAGACTCTATCAAAAAGCTTCTAGAAACAATAGACTCATATAGCAAGGTGGCAGGCTAGAAAATTAACACACAAAAATCAATGGCCTTTCTATATACCAATAGTAATAAGGATAAAATGGACATTAAGAAAACAACCCCATTCACAATAGTGCCACACAAACTCAAATATCTTGGAATCAACTTGACTAAATATGTGAAGGACCTATACAAAGAAAACTATAAAACTCTGCTCCAAGAAATAAGAGAGGACACACGGAAATGGAAACGCATACCCTGCTCATGGATTGGCAGGATTAACATCATCAAAATGTCAATACTCCCCAAGGCATTATACAGATTTAATGCCATCCCTCTAAAGATACCCATGACATTCTTCAAAGAAGTGGATCAGACACTTTTGAAATTCATTTGGAACAATAAACACCCTCGAATAGCTAAAGCAATCATTGGGAAAAAGAATATGGGAGGAATTACTTTTCCCAACTTTAAACTGTACTACAAAGCAACAGTTATCAAAACAGCATGGTATTGGAATAAGGATAGGTCCTCAGATCAGTGGAATAGGCTTGAATACTCAGAAAATGTTCCCCAGAGATACAACCATCTAATTTTTGATAAAGGAGCAGGAAATCCTAAATGGAGCAGGGAAAGCCTCTTCAACAAGTGGTGTTGGCACAATTGGATAGCCACTTGCAAAAAATTAAACTTAGACCCCCAGCTAACATCATGTACAAAGGTAAAATCCAAATGGATTAAAGACCTCGATATCAGCCCCAAAACCATAAGATATATAGAACAGCACATAGGCAAAACACTCCAGGACATTACAGGCATCTTCAAGGAGGAAACTGTACTCTCCAAGCAAGTGAAAGCAGAGATTAACAGATGGAATATATTAAGCTGAGAAGCTTCTGCACCTCAAAGGAAATAGTGCCCAGGATACAAGAGCCACCCACTGAGTGGGAGAAACTATTCACCCAATACCCATCAGATAAGGGGCTAATCTCCAAAATATACAAGGCACTGACAGAACTTTACAAGAAAAAAACATCTAACCCCATCAAAAAATGGGGAGAAGAAATGAACAGACACTTTGACAAAGAAGAAATACACATGGCCAAAAGACACATGAAAAAATATTCCACATCACTAATCATCAGGGAGATGCAAATCAAAACAACGATGAGATACCACCTCACACCACAGAGAATGGCACACATCACAAAGAATGAGAATAAACAGTGTTGGCGGGGATGTGGAGAGAAAGGAACTCTTATCCACTGCTGGTGGGAATGCTGTCTAGTTCAACCTTTATGGAAAGCGATATGGAGATTCCTCCAAAAACTGGAAATCGAGCTCCCATACGATCCAGCTATACCACTCCTAGGAATATACCCTAGGAACACAAAAATACAATACAAAAACCCCTTCCTTACACCTATATTCATTGCAGCTCTATTTACCATAGCAAGACTCTGGAAACAAGCAAGATGCCCTTCAACAGACGAATGGCTAAAGAAACTGTGGTACATATACACAATGGAATATTATGCAGCTGTCAGGAGAGATGAAGTCATGAAATTTTTCTATACGTGGATGTACATGGAATCTATTATGCTGAGTGAAATAAGTCAGAGAGAGAGAGAAAAACGCAGAATGGTCTCACTCATCTATGTGTTTTAAGAAAAAAGAAAGACACCCTTGTAATAATAATTTTCAGACACAAAAGAGAAAAGAGCTGGAAGTTCCAGCTCACCTCAGGAAGCTCACCACAAAGAGTGATGAGTTTAGTTAGAGAAATAACTACATTATGAACTGTCCTAATATTGAGAATGTATGAGGGAAATGTAGAGCCTGTTTAGGGTACAGGCGGGGGTTGGGTGGGGAGGAGGGAGATTTGGGACTTGGGTGATGGGAATGTTGCACTGGTGATGGGTGGTGTTCCTTTTATGACTGAAACCCAAACACAATCATGTATGTAATCAAGGTGTTTAAATAAAAAAAAAAGTTTATGTTTAATCCCTAGAAGTATAGGATCCCCTGAGCATAGCCAGGATTGATACCTGAATACAGAACCAGGAGTGAGCCCTGAGTGCTCCCAAGTATAACCCAACTCAAGTTTTTTTTGTTTGTTTTTGGGTTTTGGTTTTGGTTTTTGAGTCACACCCGGCAGCACTCAGGAATTACTCCTGGCTCTATGCTCAGAAAACGCTCCTGGCAGGTTTGGGGGACCATATGGGATGCTGGGATTCTAACCACATCCTTCTGTATGCAAGGCAAAAGCCCTGCCTCCATGCTCTCTCTCTCTCTCTCTCTCTCTCTTTCTCTCTCTCTCTCTCTCTCTCTCTCTCTCTCTCTCTCTCTCTCTGGCATCTCAAGTTTTTTTTAATGATAGTCCCAAAACTTTTAACATGTACTGCCCAAATAAGTGATGGTGATATCTATAGCTCTGTCTTTTAAAAGTCATTTTAGTGGCATTTTGAGACTAATTAATCTGTAATAATTTGCATATGATTGAAGTGGAGAAGTTAATGACCTTATGATACATATATATGCCAAAAATCATCATAAGAAAAATAATAAACATTTTCACCACTCTCTAGTGCTTTCTTGTATTCTTTGGTAAACCTTTTGTAATCTTTTATTTATCCTTAAAGTATATCACAGAAACATCTGGTATCCTTTTTATCGCCATATATAATTTGTTTTCTAAAATTTTATATAAATAAAATCATACACTAGTTTCTTTCTGGGTTCTTTTACTCAGCAATATTTCTAAAATTTATTCATTTTCATCAGAATTTTATTAAATAGCTATCTCACAATGTGCCTATTCATTTACCTATTGATGGGCACTGTTTTTTTCCCCAGGTTTTTGCAATTGCATGTGAATATACTATAAATATTCATAAAAACAAGTCTTTGTGCAAACAAATTATAATGTGCTCATTTCTTTCAAGTAAATGTATATATAGTATTTCAGTAGTTTAGATAGCATATAGATATGCATATAACTTTGTTAATGCCAGTGAACAATTACAAACCACAGCAAGATACCAATTCCCACCCAAAAGGATACATATAAGTAAAATAGAATTTATTATGAGAACAAGGAGAAATAAGAATCTTAAAACATTGCTTGTATGAATATAAAATGGTATAAACACTATATGCTATAGTTTGTTGATTCTTCAAAAATTAAACAAAAATTACCATGTTATATGGCAATAATGTTTCTAGATACATACATAATGTGTTTGATAATTTTCTAGTATTAAAAATTTGCAATATCATCCTCCCTCTTCCCCCACCTCAGATTAGTCTTTCTAGATATCTACCAAATCCTTTCTTAGTTGCAAAATCATGTTTCTTTTCTAAGAATTTTTCCATTATATATAAACAGTATATTTTATTTTAAAAATGAATTATTTAAGTCAATGACAATAGAATCAAAAGACCCAATCTATAACAAGCTAAGCACAAAACGGAGCTGTTACACTAGCACTCCAGGGGTCTAAGGGTGGAGGTATAGGGTGTATGTGGGGAACTTATGGTGGAGGGAGGTCAACACTGGTGATGGGAATGGCCCTAATTCAGTCACTATATGTCTGAAATACAACTATGAAAGACTTGTAATTCACAATGGTCTCAATATATAAATTATTTAGTTACATAACTTCATAACTGAATCAGTCATACAATGTAGAACATTTCACCAGCACACATTTTCAGTCATCAATGTCCCCAGTTTCCCTCCTACCCTCCCCTTGCCCTCTCCCCTGCCTGTCTCTATGGCAAATATTTTTCTTCTCTCTCTCTCTCTCTCTCTCTCTCTCTCTCTCTCTCTGTCTCTGTCTCTCTCTCATCTCTCTCTCTCTCTCTCTCTCTCTCTCTCTCTGTCTCTCTGTCTCTCTGTCTCTCATCTCTCTTCTCTCTCTCTCTCTCTCTCTCTCTCTCTCTCTCTTTCTCTCTCCTCCCTTTTAGATACTGTGGTTTGCAATATTGTTACTGAGGGAGTATCATGCTTATCACTTTATCTCCTTTCAGCACCCAGTCTTGTGTAGTGATTATTTTTGACTCTCATTGGCAGAATGGTCCCTTTTCTGCCTTAACTGCACTCCCCCACTGTTTGTGGCAAACAGACAAGTGTAGGTAGCTTTTTTGCATTGTGTTTTGGGGCTTCTATGGTATCCATATTCCTGAGTCATATGGATGCACAACTTCTAGTATATTTTTTTTAGTAATGTTCATATTGTTTTTCATTAAGGCTGAACCAGACCAGTTGTCATTTCTTCCTGCATTTGCGCCAGCACTGTTTGTTCTTCTTTTCTGATGTGCTGTCAATTCTTTTTTTTTTTTGGTGGTGGTGATTTCTTTTTTTATTTTAATCATAGTGGCTTACATCATTGACAATAATATTTTAGGTACATAGTAACATAAAATCAGGGGAATTCCCATCACCGAATTGTCCTCCCTCCACCTCCGTTCTCGTCCTCATATCCTCTTCCCTTACCCCCGGGGCTGCTAGAATAAGTGGTCCCCTCTGTGCCTAGCTTACTACTTAGTGGTCTTACACCTATTTGGTCTTGGTACCTCCCTTATCTCCCCCCCAATTGGGAGGCGGGACTAGATAGTTCAAGTTATGTGGTTTTGTTTGAAGAAGAGAAAATAACCTGGAGAAAAAAAAGAAAAAAAGAATCAAATACTCCGGAAATGGGCAGAGTCCTTCTAGAGGCTTTTATCCTTGGTTTGAGAGACGAAGGAGAAAAAGAAGGTGAAACACCACAACAGTACATAAAGAATTGTCAAATAAAATATCCAGTGAGCATTCCAAAAAAAAAAAAAAACTGTTTTGTGCTTTTTTTTTTCCCTCCTGCAGATGCACAATAAATTTTGGGGTCATTCAAAAAGGAATTTCCTTTCCCTAAGAGATACAGGGTTTCTCCACCCTTGAAGTGTATTGTCATGGGATTAACTATAGACTCCCAATTCTTTTGACATGAAATTAAATTTGGATTCTGATTTTGGATTATGATTATAGTTCATTTTTCCCTTTACTTTCTTGGGGAATATTGCTAGAATATTAGTTTGAGAAATTTTTATTTTATTATATATATATTTATTTATTTATTTAATTACCATGATTACAAACATGATTGTAGAGTGGTTTGAGTCATAAACAGAATACCCCCTTCACAAGTGCAACATTCCTACCACCAATGCCACCCCTACTTCCCAACCCTGTATTTGAGACAGGCATTCTACTTCTCTCACTCATTAAGATTGTCATGATAGTTGTTAGTGTAGGTATTTCCCCAACTGTACCATTACTCCAGTATTACATATAAACAATGCAATATTATGCAGCCGTCAGGAGAGATGAAGTTATGAAATTTTCCTATACATTTTTTATTTTTAGTATGCAGTTATTATAGTAGCTTCAAGTAGTTCAATAATATAAATCACAAAATATAATGTTATTGTTCTTATTTAGGTTGTGATATTTCTAGTTACTTCTAATTTTTTCTTTGACCAACATGACTTTTAAAAGATGTCTTATTTAGTTTCTAAGTCTTGGTAAATTTCCCAACATTTTGTTCTCAATTTCAATTGTGAATTTGCATGGCCAGAATTTATGCTTTGTGTGATTTAAACTTTTAAAATATTTTTATATTTCTTTCTTTTTCTCTATATAGCCATAGCTATTTTGGTGATTGTTTTACATGCACTTAAAAGTGCTTATACCTTATGGAGTCTTCTATAAATGCCGGTAAGTCAAGATGGGTTATAACGTTGCTGAAGTCTTTGATGTCTTTGTGTTCCCATTTGTTCTAGTAAATTTTGAGTTGAGGTTGCTTCAGTCTGTGCCTCATACTGTAGCTTCGTACTGTCAAGGATGCTTCATACAGTGGCTACTTGTATTTCTCCTGTATTTTTTACCATTGTTACCTTCATTCTGTAGTTTGTAATGTGTGGTTTTCTCCATCTAGCAAATTTTTTTTTTTTTTTTTTGGTTTTTGGTCACACCCGGCAGCACTCCTGGCTCTAAGCTCAGAAATCGCTCCTGGCAGGCTCAGAGGACCATATGGGATGCCGGGATTTGAACCACCAACCTTCTGCATGCAAGACAAATGCCTTACCTCCATGCTATCTCTCCGGTCCATCATCTAGCAATTTTTAAGACCTTTTCCACTTTACTGGTTTCAAGAAATTTTATTTTACTGGTGTACATATTCTTCTATGTAAGTTTTATTGAGCTGTTTCTGTGATTTAATCATTTTTATCATCTTAAAATATTTCTTCCAATTATTACTACAAAGCAAGAGATTCGTGTTCAAGAGAGACCATGGACTTGTAGAGAAAGTTTGAGTTTTTCTCCTGAAAAATATTTTAATGAGAAAACAGTTAGGTATAATATGATGAAGGTTAAGCTAGGTTTGCAGATCCTGGAGTAGAAACATTTCTAAGACTAAGAACACAAATCTGACCCTCAATCTAAAATATACATAAACTCAAGAACATTCTCTGACGAAAGGAATGAAAAAGTCACCCCTACTTTGCTCTCTACTCCTTGTTAGCTCTGACCAATATGTGGCTTCTTTAATTATTAAAGAGACCTAACAGTCAGGCTGATTATCTAGGGAAGTGTGGGCTCTTCATAGACAGGTCTGAAGTTGGCTGACACCATCAACTACTGGTCCTTTAGCACAAGGGATAGTATTCATTTCTAGCCTCCAGCAACACATTCAGACTTGGCCCCATAATTAACTAAATAGGCCCCTTCATTTATGAGTGCCCTGGCCCAGAAGTCTCATTTCTGTCAGAAAGTCATCTCTTCCAGCCTATTTACTGGGGAGAGAAGGACTATTTATACAAGCAAACTTATCTTTGACGTGAATCAGAACATTAACATGCACTTCAAATTAGCATCAATGGATCACATTCTTGTTTCCACTGGCTCTATAAAGATAACCATAGCAACTAGATTTCATTTCTATTCTGTGATACACACCTTTATAGTTTCATTTGCATTCTGTAACACTATATATTACCTGTGCCAGCTACAGAATTCAGCCTCTAGTAAGGGAAGATTCCTGGGGACCCAGATTCTTTCAACAAGCTATATTCTGAGTTAGCACGAAGGGCCTATAATGTATATTAAGAAATCCATATTTATTTCCCTGTGTATATTTTATTATGTGAGAATATGGGAAAAGGATTAGTGAATTCTCAACAGGGAAGTTGTAAAATAATCATCCATATCCTGACATGTAGATATTTAATTGAGAATAGCTAATAAAATATTTGTTGGTTGTCTGTTATTATCAAGAATCATAGTATGCCTCAATAATATCAAGAAAAACTAATATAAAGCCAAAGAGATAGAGTGAATAAGGAGCATTTTATATGTTTTTATATGTTTGAAAGCCATATGGTACTCAAGGAACCATATGAGGTGCCAGAAATCGAACCTGGGTTGGCTGCATGCAAGACATATTCCTTATTCACTAGACTATTACTCTAGTTCCAAGGGTATGGATGGAAGGAAGGAAGGAAGGAAGGAAGGAAGGAAGGAAGGAAGGAAGGAAGGAAGGAAGGAAGGAAGGAAGGAAGGAAGGAAGGAAGGAAGGAAGAAAAGAAAAGTTTTTCCTTTTAAGATGCTTAACACTATCTTACAGCAATTCCACTTCCATAGGAAATAAAACCATGATCCCAAAGAGATATTTGTAACTCCATGTTCACTGTTGTATTATCATCATTATTATTGGGGTTTGGGGACACACCCTGATCCGTGCTTAGTTCTGTCTCTGAACTCAGAGGTTAGCCTGGTCATGCTTGGGGGAAATGATATGGGACACTGAGGTTTTGAACCCATATAGGCCATGTGCAAAGCAGATGCTTTAGTGCCATACTATCTCCCCACCCCCACTTTTGTATTATTTACAATAACCAAGATAAAGGAAAAAAATGTACGTCCAAAGTCAGCTGAATGGATAAAAAAATATAGTCTATCTTGATGTTGTACATACACAGTGAAATATTTTCATAAAATAATAGGGGAATTCTGCAATCAATGACAACATGGCTAGACAATGAGGGCATTCTGCTAGGGGAAACAAGTCAGAAAGAGAAAGACAATATTGTATGTTCTAACATGTAAAATTTAAAAGTTACAGAAATAGAACATGTTGGCAATTAGAGTGGGGAGAGGATAACTGATGGGGTAAATAGGAAAAAGTAGTCAAAAATATACTTTCAGTTAAAATATAAAGAAATTCTAGGGATATAAAAACAACAGGGTATTATGGTGTTAAAGATGCTGTATTTTGTTTTAAAAGTTTTTAAGAAGTAAAAAGACAGAGTGAGAAAGAGGGAGGGAGAGAGAGAAGAAAAATGTCTGCCCTAGAGACAGGTGGCGGGAAAAAGGAGAGGGACAGGAGAGAAACTCAGGACATGTTTTTTGGGGGGAGTGTGATTTTAGGGCTAAACCCAGCAATAATCAGGGGTTACTCATGGCTCTACAATCAGAAATTACTACTGGCAACGTTCAAGGGATCATACCATGTGCTGAGGATCAAACCGAGTTTGACTGCATTCAAGGAAACCATCTTACCCACTGTAAGATATATATATATATCCAGCTCTGGGCGGCAGGAAATGTATTCTAGTGAATGATATTGTATGACTGAAACTCAATCCCAAACAACTTTTTCTTTTATATATATGTTTTTTGTTGCTGGTTTGTTTTTGTGGTGGGGGTTGGGCCACACCGGTGATGCTCAGAGGTTACTCCTGGCTATGCGTTCAGAAATCACTACTGTCTTGTGGGACCATATGAGAGGCCGGGGGTTTGAACCCTGGTCCGTCTTAGGCTAGCGCCAGCAAGCTAGACAGATGCCTTACCACATGTGCTAACGCTCATGCCCCCTAAACAACTTTTTAACTGTATCTCAAGGGAATTCAATTAAAAATTTACTTAAAGCAATAAATCTACTTAAAGAAAAAGTTGTTTGTTTTGTTTTGGGGGTCACTCAGGCAATGTTCAAGGCTTTCTCTTCACTATGTACTCAGAGAGCACTCATGGTGAGCTCAGAGCACCCTATGTGGTACCAGGGATCAAACTGGGAATAGCATATGCTAGATGCTTGGTTTGACTCCTGAATTATTCTCCCTCCTCGAATAATTGTTTAGTTTGTTTTCATTTGGGGCCACACCCGGAAGGTGCTCAGGTGTTACTCTTGGCTATGCACTTAGGAATTACTTCTGGTGGTGCTTCCGAGATCATAGGGGATGGCAGGGATCAAACTTGGTTGCCTTCGTACAAAGCAAGAGCCTTATGCATTGTTCTATCTGCCACCCCCCCCCAATAAAAGCTTTTAAGAGCCTAGAAAGATGTAGGAACAAGTCATCCACAGGACGAGGAAGTAAAGCAAAGAATAATGGTACAACATGGAGTAGAATTGCATATTTATTGTTGACAATTTGCAGAGAATCATATCTGACTATACATTTTAGTATATTTTATTTTTAGTTTTTGTTTGTTTGTTTGTTTTTTGGCCACACCCGATGACGTTCAGGAGTTACTTCTGGCTATGCGTTCAGAAATCGATCCTGGCTTGGGGGACCATATGGGAAGCCAGGGGGTAAAATCGCTATCTGTCCTTGGCTAGCGCTTGCAAGGCAGACTCCTTACCTCTAGTGCCATGGCTCTGACCCCTTATTTTTAGTTTTTAATATATATTGTATAAAATTATAAATTAAGAGTTACAAGAGCATTGTTGAAGTTTAAAGTTTGAAGTACAATCTTCATATTGATTTTAAGATGAAATATAAGATTTTTGTGAAGCCGTTTGACTAGCTTTTAGTTTCTTGGTACTGGTATAATGAAATATTCGCTCTTTGTTATTAGAGCGAATTTATTAAAAGTTTATTAAAATTTTTATTAATAAATAAATAATAATAATGATAATAATAAATTAATAAATAAAATTTTATTAATAAATTAAAATTTATTAAAAGTAAATAAATGGTGCTGGAAAGATTGTCTAGAGGTGAAGGAACTTGTCCTTCATGTAATGACTTTAGTTCAACATCTGGTACTAGTAACACTGGGTCCCCAAAATACCACCAAGAGAGACCCAGCAGAGTCAGTAACAATCCTCAAGCCATACTGTATGTATCCAAAACCTATACAAAAATTAACTGAACTATGGACTAATTCAGAGCATATTCACACAAGGGTAGAAGATCCTAAAACAGTATTTTCAAAAGTGGCCCATTGTTCTCCCAGGGTGAAAATGGGGTGGGTGGGTTAGGTACCTAGCACTGGAATGATGGGGTAGGAGGTGGTAGTAACCTTGGGCATAATTGATAGGGGACACTTTCTGTTTAAAGAAGGCCAAATTTCAGGGGATGATGTGTTGTTTATATTGCTGAGAAGGGAGTGCTAAGCCAAGTTAATTGGTAAATCTTTGCTGTAAAACCATTTATTTATTCTATTTGTAACTTTTTAAATAACTTTTAAAATACCTGTATTTATATGCATACTTATGCAACTATATTATAAAAACATAAATAGTGAAATTTGCTAAGGTGGTTAAATATTGAATGTGTAAGAGGTTTTTAGCAGTTAGAATTGGAGTTAGAGGAGTTCAGTAGCTTGCTGAACTTGTAACCTATCTACACAGAGAAATGACCCCATATGTCCTAATTCCAATTGTATTTCATGACATTCAAATTTTAATAACTTCTGTATATTTCTGATTGGCATTAAATTATGCATAATTGCTATAGATTGCATGACTATTAATACTGTGCCTACCCTTGTACTTAACAAATAGAAGGCATATCTTTATGATTATTTTAGTTCTTCAAGTATTTGTTCTTTATCATTAGTCAAATATCAATTCAAACATCACTATCTCAGAAATTTCCTGACCAGGGGCCGGAGAGATAGCATGGAGGCAGGGCATTTGCCTTGCATGCAGAAGGATGGTGGTTCAAATCCCGGCATCCCATTTGGTCCCCTGAACCTGCCATGAGTGATTTCTGAGCATAGAGCCAGGAGGAACCCCTGAGCACTGCCAGGTATGACCCAAAAACCAAAAAGAAAAAAAAAAAAAGAATTTTTCTGACCAAAGCCAAGTGATTTTCACTATCACATAAACATATTTGTTTCTGTCATAAGAAAATACTGGGTTTCATTCACAGCACTGCATGATCCCCTGAGCGCTGCTAGGAATGACACCTAAACAAATAGCTGCAAATGCCCAAGCACAATCTTGTTAGCAACAAAAACCCAATAAACAAACAAATAAATAATAAAAAAAGAAATGAACTAACAAATTTTGAAATACTTGGGTATTATAGATGCAACTGCTAATCTGTACTTCTTCAATTTATACTTAAATGAAATGTCGTCTATAGCAAATATTATAATGTTGATTTTGGAAATGAATAGCACTATTTTTCTGTATTTTAAACTTAGAAATAGTTTATATTTACAGATAATATTAAAACAACATAAAAATGTTTGCATATTTCTCATCAAAATTGCCCAGATGTAACCATTTGATCACATTACTTTAGTATTTCCTTCCTTTCCCCTTTCTTTCTACTTGCCACTAAATGTGGCAATGGGTAGATCACAAAATTGAGAAAGTTACAGACATACTTCACTGCAGTGATCAAAACCAATAAAACTAATGCTATAGTAGTATCTTCTAATCTATATTTTCCAAGTATTACTGATTTGATCAATACTATTCTTTATTAAAAATGTAATTTTTCCTAGTTCTAATTAAATGTTATTCTTAAAATTTATCCTAATGTCCCATTATAGAATAGTTTCAAGTTGTTTTTTATATTCCTCACCCTATGGTAGTTTTACAGTCTTAAATGGCTCATATTTTATAGACTAGCTCTCAATTTAGGTGTGGCCAACACTTCTTTAAGATTAGATTCACCTCTAAGATTAAATTTACTGGTAGTTGGTGCCAGATAATACTGTGGAAAAGTATTTGCATTACATCTAGCTGACCCAGATTACATCCCTCACTCCCATAAGGTTCACATAATTGTGCCAAAAGTGATTCCTGAAAGCAGAGCCAGGAAGAAGGAAGCCCTGAGCAATCTGGGTGTGATCCACAAACACACAAACAAGCAAACAAACAAAAAACAGAAAACAAAACCAACCTAACTGTTTTGAAAGTAATGATACAAAGAGATGCTATATTCTCTAGGTCCTTCATATTACATATTTGTCCCTTTACTATTTCTTATTTTGTCTTTAGTAATCATTTTGTAGAAGGCATACTTTGAGATGAGACAAAAATTTCAATTGTTGTCACGATACTTTTTACCCATTAGTTATATTATTGATTCTTAAGTTTATTCCTAAGGTGATCATCTTTTCTAATTTCTATTTTGTTCTGTGCTTAGTAGTTGATATTTTCTTGTTAGAAAATGTTCCTTTATCTCCATTTTATTAATATATTCATGTATTCATATATTTATTTATAATTTAAAACTTTAATAAAAATAATATTTTAATGCTCAACAGTCCAAGATTAGGCGGTGGGGGTCAGTCCTTCAAACATTCCCTATGTCTTTTGATAGGTCTTCATCAACATTGGAGCACTTCTGTTTACTGACAAACATAAATACAAGATGTTTTCAATACAATTTGAATTTCCACTATACTAGTTTTACAATTAGTTATTTTATGTGATTCCTTTTAGTGAAGAATGATATCTAGAGATCACTGTCAGGATGCCAGGGATGCTTATTACTATTAGAGAGGATGTTCTTTTAGAATGTGGAGATCAATAATTACATATGTATGTAGATTTATTTTTGTTTCTGTTTTTGATTTTTTGTTTGTTTTTGCTTTTGGGCCACACCCATTAACGCTCAGGGGTTACTCCTGGCTATGTGCTCAAAAATCATTCCTGGCTGGTGGGGGGGACCATATGGGACTCCTGGGGATCCAACCACAGTCCGTCCTAGGCTAGCACTTGCAAGGCAGATGCCTTACCTCTAATGCCACTGCTTAGGCCCTGTAGATTTATTTCTGATTCTATGTTTAAAACCAGAATTTTCCTGTTTGATTTTTATACTTTCCTATATTCACCTACTATTTTTGGTTGATTTATTTCAGAAGGAAGGAGTGGGGTTAGGAGTATACCCAATGATGCTGGGAGCCTCTACCCACCTATTTGCTCAGGGGGTCATGTGGCTCCCATATCGAACTAGGGTTGAGGTATGTAAGGCAAGTGTCTTAACCTCTGTACTGTTATTGTTGTAGGAGTATGGGAAGACGACTGACTCTAGTCTATTTCCCCCTTGTCCTCATTTGATATTTTTTGATAGATGATCTTGTGAATTTTCCTCCAGGATCTTGGAATCTAAGAGTATTCTAGAATAAAACTTACGGCAGGCTGTAGGTCATTGTCTCAGTTTCTTGGCTGATACTATCAAACAATTCTTCATTCTTTTCTTGACCTTGTTTTGGATTATAGCTTTAAATATGACTTTTTTTTCCTAATGTCTACTTTTCTTGTCTTGTAGTCTCTAATATATCTGTTTTTCCATCATTACCTATCTTCCATTTCAATTACTTTTTTTTTGTTCCTTTCTTTCTTTTAACCACTTTTCATTATCTTGTTTGCCTACTTCAACGTATCAATATTTTCACTTGGGTCTGTTCTCTCTTGTATATCTATAATTTAGTCTTCACATCTGTGATTACAGTTTCATTTATTTTACTTATTTCATGAGTTTAGTTAATCTCTTCATTTTTTTCCTTTTTCTTCATTTTGGTCTTTAATTTTTTCATACCTGTAAATATTTGGAATTCTAAATTTGGAGGTTGTTTCTTTTTATAAATGACATGTTTTTCTGCTATGCTATGCTTTCTGGGGACAAATTTTTATTCCCTTAGGTATTGGTCTTCTGATTTTCTTATCTTACAGAAGCCTAGACCTTATTCCTGTTGTGAATTTGTGGTGGCCTAGAAAATTTTTAGTTCAATGGTGCCCTCTTCTGTCAGCATAGCAGAGCCTAGTTAATTTGACAGTTTTGGGGGTGGGATAAAGAGGCAATAGGGTAAATGTAGGCAGGGATTGTGTCCTAAGGTCTTGGGTTATTGACTGGATTTTAGGAACCTACAGGTTCCTTCAACCTTCCTTAATACCTCATAAATCCTTCAAACCGGTCTTCACCCTTCCTTTTTTGTCTTCTTCCCAAGAAGCAATGTCTGTTAAAGACTGCCATCTAAAATTGTGGGAACTTCAAAATCTTTCTTGTACTCTGTTTTCTGGTGTACCAGTAGACTTTTCCAATATTTTAACTACAGGTGACTTTTCCCTATATAAAAATAGTTTGTCTGTCTTTGACCCATTGCTAGCTCTCTTCTTAGTTTGGCTATAGCATTTTTTTTTCTGGTACTAATCACCACAAAGTCTTACAAGTATAGCAGAAGAGATATTGAACTTGAATTCCTCCCCTACACACACACACACACACACACACACACACACACACACACACACACATACACACACACACTATAATGTAATTTTACATATAAATGTTCTCTATTTTCTAGTTGTGCTTGGCTTGTAGTTAAGTGTACTTTGATTTTTTTTTTTGAGTTCTACATTGAATCTGGAAGCATATGTGAAGATAAAGATTAAGGTAATTATAATATTTTAGTAACCAAAGAAACTGGTTTTTATATTTTAAGCTTATTTTTTGTTTTTTAAATAATATAATAACATTGTCTAACACAGAGAAAGTATAAAAGGAATGGCAAGTATGCCGCTATTAAATTATTTCCTCATTAATATAAGTTTATATAATTTTACAAAAAATTAATATTATATATATTTCCACCTCTTTTTATACTTGGCAATTTACTATTTTCCCTTGCATTTAATATTATTTAGTAATGGATTTAACCAATAATTCCATATCAGCACAAAATATTACCTTGTACAATATTGGCATAGTGTTTTTCCATTTTATGATAGTGTCTTAATGTATATTTCCATTGCATTTTGATAACAATTAAATATATATACGAATTCATTTCCAAAGAAACTGTACTAAAGCATACTTGCAACAGCAGCATTTGAAAAGTTCTATTTTCATATTGTCTCACTAGCACCATATACAATCTAGTAAATTTACCATTTTCTTTCTTTATTCTACTGTTGACAGTGGTATCTAGCCTAGTTTTATTTTATATTTAGATTATGAGTGACATGACCATTTTCATATATTTAAGTATTACTTGTCTTCACTTTTATATGAACTATATGTTTTATACTTTTACCCTAATCTGTTCTATTTTTAATTGCTAGTTGAGTTAGAGTTGCTAAATGAATACAATTCTTGCCCTTATCAAATCATATTAAGGGATAGATTTATTAGATGAAATTGATCATTTAACCTAGAGATAGAAAACTTATAAGTTGAAGTGATTCAAGCACATTCTAAGTATGTCCATGTATATTCTGCTAGTCTTATCATTTCTTCTCTCATTAATAGTAAAGTCTAAAAGATTTTTTTTATCTACTATAAAAAGAAAAATATCCTTTTGTTATTTCCCAATTCCTGTTTTCTTATCACTCAATCCTTCCCTTGGGTAAGCTCACATAATGTAGAGTAAAACACAATTTAGGGAACTAAATAATTGTATTAAAATACATCAGATCTAAAAAATGTCCAGACTAATATAGTTTATATTGTATAGAGTAATATGCTTATTAATTTTCCCTTATGCTCACAAAAATTACAACCTATCTGATGTTTAAAAACTAAGCTCATACTTACCAGGAAACAAAAGGCAATTTTATAAATTTATAGAAGATAGAATACTGAAAATATGCTCAACCTAATATGCTAGAATTATATGTGCCACCTCCTACAACAATCACTAATTTGTTTTTATTGTTTAGGATAAAGAAAAATTACAGGAAAATTATGATCATTTATAGAATACATTAAACATATTTCTTTGATACTTTCATTCTCCTCAGGCTATAACAATTAACAATTAATAACTATTAATTGTTCAATCAAACTTGAATCCTAAAATAAATAATGAGTCCTACTGGAGGAAAAGACAAATTCTTTATAGATGTATAGAATTAAAAGCATATCTGTGGGGCCAAAGAGATAGTACAATGGATAAGGCTCTTGCCTCACATGTGGCCAATCTGGATTCAATCTCTGGCATCCCATAAAGTATCCAGAATGCCACCAGACATGATTACTGAGTACAGAACCAGTAATAATTCAAAGCATTTCTGGATATAGCCCCCAAAACCAAAATATAAAATTAAAACAAATCAAAGAGATAAAAAATGCAAAACATATATGTATGAAATTGATAAACTAGGTTTAAAAGAAAAAAATTTATTGATGTTAAAGAACAATTTTAGTTAATTTCTTTTTCTTTGAATTACCAAAAGTTTTGAGTTTTTTTTTATTTTAGGCTCATTTCCCAAAGGTATCCAAGTACATTTTAAAGATCAATAAAAACTGTAAGTTAGTATATTTTGCTGTGATATTGCAGTTCTAAGTATAATAGTAGGGGAGGGGCATCATCTAAATTACTAACCACAAAAATTGATATTACATTTCAGTTTCAAATAATCTTGTTATTTGACCACCAGCTATAAAAGTCTTAGGGTACCTATGTTTTTCCTTTAATTTATATTAATGTTTTCTCAAGGAAATTCAATTTTATATAACATGTTTTTCTAACTAAAAGAAAGTATGAGCAATTCACAGAATAAATGTTTCTGCTGCAAGTTCAATGATTCCTACAACCAGTAGAGGATTTATGGAAAATGACAAACATTAATGGCTATATGATTTTATGATAATAAAATATTTTATTAAGATGAGCCTTGTAGTGCTCATTGTCTCTGTCAATACTACCACTACACTAAGATACAACAACAAATAATAATAATTCATATTCCAGTGCAGACAATGGCACTACACATTTACCTTTAATATATTTCTGAATTTCCTCTTTACTGGTGGCATCTCTGTTTTTTCATCCAGATTCCATTCAATCTCATCCCTAAGAAGGTCATTCACTATTAAGATATTATCAGTATTAATAACAGAAGAAACACCACAGAAATTCAAATACCTACCACAGAAATGCAAATAGCTTGGAGTCAACATAACTAAAGAAGTGAAGGACCTATACAAAGAAAACTATAAAACATTGCTTCAAGAAATTAAAGAAGACACAAGGAAATGGAGACATATACCCTGCTCATGGATTGGGAGGATCAACATCATTAAAATGGCAATACTCCCAAGAGCATTGTACAGACTTAAGGCAATCCCTCAAAGGATACTAATGGCATTATTCAAAAAAAAGGATCAATCACTCCTGAAATTCATCTGGAACAATGAAGGGCCAAGAATAACTAAGCAACCCTGATGAAATAGAAGATGGAAGGCATCACTTTCACCAATATTAAATTGTACTAATACAGTTGTTAACAAATATGAAAAAAGATATCAATAGAAACACAATAGTTGTGGGAAACCTCAACACTGCCCTGTCACTTCTTGATAGGTCAATCAGGCTGAACCCCAACAAAAATATACGAGCTCTGAAAAGAGAAGTGGTGCTTAAATAAAAATTTAAAAATAAATAAATAAGAATAAAAACAAAACAAAAATAATTGTTGTTGGGACAGCTGGTCAGCAGTATGTAAGAAAAGCAAACTGGGAACTCTATCTAACACCATGCACAAAGGTCAAATCAAAATGGATTAAAGACCTTGATATCAGACCACAACCATAAGGTATATAGATCAACATGTAGGCAATACATCCATGACATTGAGACTAAAGGCATCTTCAAGAAGGAAACACCACTGTCCAAACAAGTGAAAACAGATGTAAACAAATGTGATGACATTAAACTAAGAAGCTTCTCCAATTCAAAAGAAACAGTAATTAAGGTAAAAAGGTCACCCATGGGAGAAACTATTCACACAACATTAATCAAATAAAGGGCTAACATCTAAGATATACAAGTTACTTACAGAACTTAACAAGAAAAAAAAAATCTAACCTCATCAAAAATAAATGGTGAGAAGAAATGAACGGATATTTCCTCAAAGAAGAAATATACATGGCTAAAAGGCACATGAAAAAATGCTCCACATCACTCATAATCAGGGAGATGCAAATCAAAATAACAATTAGATATCCTCGCAAGCCACAGAGACTGGCACACATCACAAAGAGCAAGAACAACCACTGTTGCCATGGATGTAGGGAGAAAGAAACTCTTATTCACTGCTTGTGGGTATGCTATGTAATTCAGCCTTTTTGGAAAACAATTTGGATATTCCTTAAAGAACTTGACATTGAGCTTCCATATGATCCAGCTAAATACCACTCCTAGGTATATGACCACTAGTCATTATTTATATCATTGTATCACATTAAATGTATTATATTTTAATTCATCACACATTAAAATTGTATATTTTTGTCTTTTTTATTTGTTTGGGGCCATACTCAGTGGTACTCAATGCTTACTCCTAACTCTAAATTCAGGGATCACTCCCCATAACTCAGGGACCATATGGGATGCCAGGGATTGAACCAAGGTCCACCACATAACAAAACAAGTATTGTATCTGTTATACTATCTTTCCAGCCACTATCACACATTAATTTTATCTCTTTTTCTGATTTTCATGTATTTGTGACTCTCACAAATTATCTTCTGTTAAGTGCATACTTTATACTATTTTATCTTTTTTTAATTTTAAAGGGTTATTTTATAGTTTATCATATGACCTTTATTAGAGAATGGTCCATGTGCAACTGAGAAAGAAGAAAGTATTTTTTTTAGAAGATTTTACTATTAAATAGATCTATTAATCTGTTAAGTCAGGCCAGAGAGATAGTACAATGGGTAGGGAACTTGCTTTGTCTAGAGCCTTTGTCTTGGCCCTACTGACAGCTCCATAAAAGTAGTCAAAAGTTATCTCTGAACCAGGAGTAATTTATGAGTACAGGTGAGTATGGCCCTAAAATTAAAAAAGATAAATAAAAATCTGTTAGCCTAGGACAGAGAAATAGTAGAGGAATTAAGAAGATTTTCTTTCACTTGGCTGACACCTATTCAGTTCCTGGTCCCACATGGTCCCCCAGGCACTGAGAGTAACCCGAGTTGTAGTTAGTTTACAGTATTGCATTTCCAGTTGACTTTGTACAGTTTTATAACTACTATCAAAAATAAGATATTGAATTTTCCAACTACTATTATTGATATCTTTTAATAAGCTTTTCTAATTTAGTATACATACTTTTTATAGTGTTCTATTATTAGATACATATGTAATTATTGCAATAACTTTCTGATGAATCCTTTATCATTATAAAAGATTCTTCTATAGACTTAGCAACATTTCTTTTTTTTAATCTATTTTGTTTTTATCATTATAGTCATTTCAACTTCCTTTAAATTTTGCTTACATGACAGATATTGTTTTCATTCTTTTACCTTCAATCCATTGTAATACTGAACATGAAGTGTATCTCCTATAGATAGCTCATAGATCTTGCTTTCATTGTTGTGTGTAATCCCAAATCAACTATTATATATATATATATATATATATATATATATATATATATATATATATATATATATAAAACTATAAAGAGAAGTGTCTCGTTAGAGGGAAAATTCTTACCAATGTCATTGATACAGCAAATTATTAGTTTGGCACTTGGCAATTTTTTGGTCTCTATTTAGCATAGAAGAAATACTCTTCAATCCCACACTTCCTCAGAAAAAGGACTGTTAGCAGAGAGTTCCACTGGTGAACTCTTGCCTATCTAGTGAGGAAAGTGTTCTTTGGATGTGCAGAGGCCTAGAAGAGCACACATATTCCTCCAACTTTAGAGAGGTTGGAATGGAGATGGAGTGGGGTAGTGGAAAGTGAATTCAGACTGTGACAACACACACAAGTTTTTAAAGGGCATTGTTCCAGTGAGGAATGGAGTGTGTGTGTGTGTGTGTGTGTGTGTGTGTGTGTGTGTGTGTGAGAGAGAGAGAGAGAGAGAGAGAGAGAGAGATAGAAGAGGAGAGGGAGAGAGGAAGAGAGAGAGGAAGAGAGAGAATTGAGAGTGGAATAAATTGGATCCCATCCCACTCAATATATGCCTTTTTACTCATTGGTTGGAAACATTTTTGAGTAGTATTTTGGATTAATGTTTAGACCACCTAATCCACCTCTGGGTGTGATCTGTTTCTTCCTAATAAATACTTACGGTTTCAGGAAAAAAAGCTCTGTTGCTTTTCCAGACTTCCCACTGAGTTTCCTGCTTCTTAGAAGCTGAAGGCTTATGTGTTGAATTTCTGAACCCATTTCTCTCTCTTTAGAGTGTGTGTGTGTGTGTGTGTGTGTGTGTGTGTGTGTGTGCGCGCGCATTATTTCCTACATCAATGTTTGCCTTCAGACCCATGTTTCTCCAGTGTCCCTGCTTGGAACCTGAGGCCTAATTCTAGCAAGAGAGAAAGAGTGAGACATAGGACACAGCCTGGCATTTTGTCCCTATATAAATTTAATAGTGGAGAGATATAATTTGAAAATACTTTGTTCAATTTCTTGTTCCATGGGAGTAGAGAAAACAGACAGACTTATTTTGAACTTCTCATGTTAGCTTTTCCATCCTGTATCCCGTCCTGCCTAGCTGAGGCAACCCAGCATGACAGTGAGAAGTAGCCGCCCTACTTCAAGAAGAGATTTACATTGACTCTCAATAAATGGAAATGGGGTATTAATAAGAATAATATTAACAACTAAAGCAATAACAAATATCAACAAGTGAAAACAGAAAATATCTATTGTTCAGCCTATCCAACTTTCTGGAATCCCCAAAGAGTGGAAACTACTTTCCAAAATCTTCATAAGCCCCAACTGACTCTGGTATTCAAGATGTTCTGTCCTTGTCCTGGGTTCTCCTACTGTGATGTACAAAAATGTTCATACAAACATCAAGGGGTTAAACCTCTACCTCGTAGATGAACAATTAATAAAAATATTTTGGTCAGTGTAATTTCTAAAAAGTCACTTGGCACTACATGACAGAATGATAGATTTATTTGTATGTCTTGTCTAATAAACTGTGATTCCTTAAAGTTAGAAATAATGCTTCCCGGTTGTCAGGATGGCCGAGTGGTCTAAGGCGCCAGACTCAAGCTCCGCTTCCCCAGCGCTGGGGATTCTGTTCTTCGTATGGAGGCATGGGTTCGAATCCCACTTCTGACAGAAATAATGCTTCAGGGGCAGGAGAGATAGTACAGTGGTAGAGTGTTTGCCTTTCAGGCTGCCGATCTAAGAGGGACCCAGTTGGATTCTCGCATTCTGTATGGGCCATCAGCCTACCAGGGGCAATTTTTGAGTACAGAGCTAGGAGTAACTTCTGAGTGACACTGGATATGGCCCTGAAGCCAATCAATGAATCAATCAATCAATCAATCAATCAAGTTTAAAAAAAAGAAATAATGCTTTATTATCAGAATAGAAATAACCACGCTCTAACATAATGGTAGATACACAGGTGATCCTTGGAATATATTTTTTTTCCTTTTTTTAAATAATAATTTTTATTTTGACCAAAGTGGATTACAAATCATTCACAGTAAAATTTTAGGTATATAGTGACATTGAATCAGGGGCAATCCCACTACCAATGTTGTCCTCACTCTCCCCGTGTTCCCAGCACGTATCCCATATCCTCCTTTGCTCCCTGGGCTCTAAGTATAAGTGGTCCCATCTGTGTCTATTTTTCACTCTTCTACTAGTGTGCTTTTTGTCTTTCACTGAACGATTTGCTCTGAGTGGAGCTAAGCACTTCATCTTCAGCACAAACATATAATCATTATTCAATAAAATTTGATTGAATTAAGAAACAAATACAATTATCTCCAAAATTATCTCCAAAAGTAGGAGGAACTATTTAGATGTCCATTCTATTATCTTTTGGAAAGAGTCTTAATAACAGAGGACCTGCTTAGTCGTTGGGTAATAGAAAGTTGACAATGACAGATAATATTCATCAAGTATTTTCTATATCCCAAACATCATCCTGAGTCTGTTACATGCATCACCTTCTCCAAAGTTGCTAGGTGAAGAGGCAGAGAAGGGAGAGTTGAGTTTTTTTGTTTTGTTTTGTTTTTTTAATTTTTTTTTATTTAAACACCTTGATTACATACATGATTGTGTTTGGGTTTCAGTCATAAAAGGAACACCACCCATCACCAGTGCAACATTCCCATCACCCAAGTCCCAAATCTCCCTCCTCCCCACCCAACCCCCGCCTGTACCCTAAATAGGCTCAACATTTCCCTCATACATTCTCAATATTAGGACAGTTCAAAATGTAGTTATTTCTCTAACTAAACTCATCACTCTTTGTGGTGAGCTTCCTGAGGTGAGCTGGAACTTCCAGCTCTTTTCTCTTTTGTGTCTGAAAATTATTATTACAAGGGTGTCTTTCATTTTTCTTAAAACCCATAGATGAGTGAGACCATTCTGCGTTTTTCTCTCTCTCTCTGACTTATTTCACTCAGCATAATAGATTCCATGTACATCCATGTATAGGAAAATTTCATGACTTCATCTCTCCTGACAGCTGCATAATATTCCATTGTGTATATGTACCACAGTTTCTTTAGCCATTCGTCTGTTGAAGGGCATCTTGGTTGTTTCCAGAGTCTTGCTATGGTAAATGGAGCTGCAATGAATATAGGTGTAAGGAAGGGGTTTTTGTATTGTATTTTTGTGTTCCTAGGGTATATTCCTAGGAGTGGTATAGCTGGATCGTATGGGAGCTCGATTTCCAGTTTTTGGAGGAATCTCCATATCGCTTTCCATAAAGGTTGAACTAGACAGCATTCCCACCAGCAGTGGATAAGAGTTCCTTTCTCTCCACATCCCCACCAACACTGTTTATTCTCATTCTTTGTGATGTGTGCCATTCTCTGGGGTGTGAGGTGGTATCTCATCGTTGTTTTGATTTGCATCTCCCTGATGATTAGTGATGTGGAACATTTTTTCATGTGTCTTTTGGCCATTTGTATTTCTTCTTTGTCAAAGTGTCTGTTCATTTCTTCTCCCCATTTTTTGATGGGGTTAGATGTTTTTTTCTTGTAAAGTTCTGTCAGTGCCTTGTATATTTTGGAGATTAGCCCCTTATCTGATGGTATTGGGTGAATAGTTTCTCCCACTCAGTGGGTGGCTCTTGTATTCTGGGCACTATTTCCTTTGAGGTGCAGAAGCTTCTCAGCTTAATATATTCCCATCTGTTAATCTCTGCTTTCACTTGCTTGGAGAGTGCAGTTTCCTCCTTGAAGATGCCTGTAATGTCCTGGAGTGTTTTGCCTATGTGCTGTTCTATATATCTTATGGTTTTGGGGCTGATATCGAGGTCTTTAATCCATTTGGATTTTACCTTTGTACATGATGTTAGCTGGGGGTCTAAGTTTAATTTTTTGCAAGTGGCTATCCAATTGTGCCAACACCACTTGTTGAAGAGGCTTTCCCTGCTCCATTTAGGATTTCCTGCTCCTTTATCAAAAATTAGATGGTTGTATCTCTGGGGAACATTTTCTGAGTATTCAAGCCTATTCCACTGATCTTAGGACCTATCCTTATTCCAATACCATGCTGTTTTGATAACTGTTGCTTTGTAGTACAGTTTAAAGTTGGGAAAAGTAATTCCTCCCATATTCTTTTTCCCAATGATTGCTTTAGCTATTCGAGGGTGTTTATTGTTCCAAATGAATTTCAAAAGTGTCTGATCCACTTCTTTGAAGAATGTCATGGGTATCTTTAGAGGGATGGCATTAAATCTGTATAATGCCTTGGGGAGTATTGCCATTTTGATGATGTTAATCCTGCCAATCCATGAGCAGGGTATGTGTTTCCATTTCCGTGTGTCTTCTCTTATTTCTTGGAGCAGAGTTTTATAGTTTTCTTTGTATAGGTCCTTCACATATTTAGTCAAGTTGATTCCAAGATATTTGAGTTTGTGTGGTACTATTGTGAATGGGGTTGTTTTCTTAATGTCCATTTCATCCTTATTACTATTGGTATATAGAAAGGCCATTGATTTTTGTGTGTTAATTTTGTACCCTGCCACCTTGCTATATGAGTCTATTGTTTCTAGAAGCTTTTTGATAGAGTCTTTAGGGTTTTCTAAGTAGAGTATCATGTCATCTGCAAACAGTGAGAGCTTGACTTCTTCCTTTCCTATCTGGATTCCCTTGATATCCTTTTCTTGCCTAATCGCTATAGCAAGTACTTCCAGTGCTATGTTGAATAGGAGTGGTGAGAGAGGACAGCCTTGTCTTGTGCCAGAATTTAGAGGGAAGGCTTTCAGTTTTTCTCCATTGAGGATAATATTTGCCACTGGCTTGTGGTAGATGGCCTTCACTATATTGAGAAAGGTTCCCTCCATTCCCATCTTGCTGAGAGTTTTGATCAAGAATGGGTGTTGGACCTTATCAAATGCTTTCTCTGCATCTATTGATATGATCATGTGGTTTTTATTTTTCTTGTTATTGATGTTGTGTATTATGTTGATAGATTTACGGATGTTAAACCAGCCTTGCATTCCTGGGATGAAACCTACTTGATCGTAGTGGATGATCTTCTTAACGAGGCATTGAATCCTATTTGCCAGGATTTTGTTGAGGATCTTTGCATCTGCATTCATCAGTGATATTGGTCTGTAATTTTCTTTTTTGGTAGCGTCTCTGTCTGGTTTAGGTATCAAGGTGATGTTGGCTTCATAAAAGCTATTTGGAAGTGTTTCCCTTTGTTCAATTTCATGAAAGAGTCTTGCCAAGATTGGCAGTAGTTCCTCTTGGAAAGTTTGATAGAATTCATTAGTGAATCCATCTGGACCTGGGCTTTTGTTTTTCGGCAGACATTTGATTACTGTTTTAATTTCATCAATGGTGATGGGGGTGTTTAGATATGCTACATCCTCTTCCTTCAACCGTGGAAGATTATAAGAGTCCAAGAATTTATCCATTTCTTCCAGGTTCTCATTTTTAGTGGCGTAGAGTTTTTCAAAGTAGTTTCTGATTACCCTTTGAATCTCTGTCATATCAGTAGTGATCTCTCCTTTTTCATTCCTGATACGAGTTATCAAGTTTCTCTCTCTCTCTTTCTTTGTTAGGTTTGCCAGTGGTCTATCAATCTTGTTTATTTTTTCAAAGAACCAACTTCTGCTTTCGTTGATCTTTCGGATTGTTTTTTGGGTTTCCACTTCGTTGATTTCTGCTCTCAGCTTTGTTATTTCCTTCTGTCTTCCTATTCTTGGGTCCTTTTGTTGAGCATTTTCTAGTTCTATTAGCTGTGTCATTAAGCTACTCAGGTAAGCTCCTTCTTCCTTCCTGATGTGTGCTTGCAAAGCTATAAATTTTCCTCTCAGTACTGCTTTTGCTGTGTCCCATAAGTTCTGAGAGTTTGTGTCTTTATTGTCATTTGTTTCCAGGAACCTTTTGATTTCCTCCTTGATTTCATCTCGGACCCACTGGTTATTGAGCATGAGGCTGTTTAACTTCCAGGTGTTAAAGTGTTTCTTCTGAGTCCCTTTGGAGTTCACAAATAATTTCAGAGCCTTGTGGTCAGCGAAGGTAGCCTGCAAAATTTCTATCCTCTTGATCTTATGGAGGTATGTTTTATGTGCCAGCATGTAGTCTATCCTGGAGAATGTCCCATGTACATTGGAGAAGAATGTGTATCCAGGTTGCTGGGGATGGAGTGTCCTATATATATCCACTAGGCCTCTTTCTTCCATTTCTCTCCTCAGGTCTAGTATATTCTTGTTGAGTTTCAGTCTGGTTGACCTGTCCAGTGTTGACAAAGCCGTGTTAAGGTCCCCCACAATTATTGTGTTGTTGTTGATATTATTTTTCAGATTTGTCAACAGTTGTATTAAATATTTTGCTGGCCCCTCATTCGGTGCATATATGTTTAGGAGAGTGAATTCTTCCTGCTCTACGTACCCCTTGATTAATATAAAATGTCCGTCTTTGTCCCTTACAACCTTCCTGAGTATAAAGTTTGCATTATCTGATATTAGTATGGCCACTCCAGCTTTTTTATGGGTGTTGTTTGCTTGGATAACTTTTCTCCAGCCTTTTATTTTGAGTCTATGTTTGTTCTGACTATTCAGGTGCGTTTCTTGTAGGCAGCAGAAGGTTGGATTGAGTTTTTTGATCCATTTAGCCACTCTGTGTCTCTTAACTGGTGCATTTAGTCCATTGACATTGAGAGAAAGAATTGTCCTGGGATTTAACGCCATCTTTATTTCAAAATTTGGTGTGTCTTTTGGTAGTCTTGTCTTAGATTAGGTCTTTCAGTTTTTCTCTTAAGACTGGTTTTGTGTCTGTGAAGTTTCTGAGCTGTTTTTTGTCTGTGAAACCATGTATTCTTCCATCAAACCGGAAAGTGAGTTTTTCTGGGTATAGTATTCTGGGTGAAGCATTCATTTCATTCAGTCTTGTCACAATATCCCACCACTGCTTTCTGGCATTGAGCGTTTCTGGTGACAGGTCTGCTGTAAATCTCAGGGAAGCTTGCTTGAACATGATTTCCCCTTTTGATCTTGCTGTTTTCAGAATTCTGTCTCTATCTGTGGGATTTGTCATTGTGACTAGGATGTGTCTTGGGGTGTTTTTTCTGGGGTCTCTTTTGGTTGGTACTCTTCGGGCATGCAGGATTTGATCACATATATTCTTTAGCTCTGGAAGTTTCTCTTTAATGATGTTCTTGACCATTGATTCTTCCTGGAAATTTTCTTCCTGGGTCTCTGGGACTCCAATGATTCTTAAGTTGTTTCTGTTGATCTTATCATAGACTTCTATTTTTGTCTGTTCCCATTCTTTGACTAATTTTTCCATTGTCTGCTCATTTGCTTTAAGTTTTTTGTCCAATCTCTCCTGCTGTATGGAATTGTTATGTATCTCATCTTCCACAGCACCAAGTCTATTCTCAGCTTCTGATACCCTGTCCCAGAGCTTATCCATTTTGTCATTCACTTCGTTTACTGACTTTTTCAGTCCTTTTAGTTGACATGTTATTTCAGTTTGGAGTTTTGTCATTTCTGCCTTCATATTTTCTTGGTTCTTATTAGTGTTCTGTTCAACTCGATCCATGGTTTCTTGGAGTCTGTTGAGCACCTTCCATATTGCTAGTCTAAAGTCCTTATCTGAGAGGTTGATTAGTTGTTCAGTCATTATCTGGTCCTCAGAATTGTCATCTTCATTCTCTATGTCTGATGCTGGCCTGCGTTGTTTCCCCATTGTCACACTTGTATTGTGGGTTTTTCTATGTGTTGTGGTGGTATTCATTGTCTATATGATGTAGGCAGCACACTCCTCTGGCTCCTCCCTTTCTGGATGGGCTGACTTGCCTCTAAGGGAGGGGAGTCCTCCGTGGATGAAGCCTCACACTGGGTCAAATCTTAGGCCCGAGCATGCAACAGAGAAGACAGTCCAGAGAGAAATGTTTGCTTCTGTGATATAGCGCCATTCTTAGTGTGATTTTTCCTTCTTGTTGCAATGGTGTTCTTTCCTTAGAAAGAGTGAAGAGCCTCTTTTTGCCCCACTCGCAAGAGTTTCACGCAAGAGGACAGTAGACAGACATAGACAGGTCACACTCACAGTCTTTCACAGCTGAGCCCCACTGGGCCGGTGTACTTTCGCGGATTTTCCCCGCCTGGTGTCACACACAGGGAGCCAGCTTTTGCAAAGGTTAGCCGGTTTTTATGCTCTGAAGTCCCTCCCTGAAAATGGCGTCTGGGCGAGCGAGGTTTCTGGAGGCTCTTTTTGCCCCACTCGCAAGAGTTTCACGCAAGAGGACAGTAGACAGACATAGACAGGTCACACTCACAGTCTTTCACAGCTGAGCCCCACTGGGCCGGTGTACTTTCGCGGATTTTCCCCGCCTGGTGTCACACACAGGGAGCCAGCTTTTGCAAAGGTTAGCCGGTTTTTATGCTCTGAAGTCCCTCCCTGAAAATGGTGTCTGGGCGAGCGAGGTTTCTGGAGGCTCTTTTTGCCCCACTCGCAAGAGTTTCACGCAAGAGGACAGTAGACAGACATAGACAGGTCACACTCACAGTCTTTCACAGCTGAGCCCCACTGGGCCGGTGTACTTTCGCGGATTTTCCCCGCCTGGTGTCACACACAGGGAGCCAGCTTTTGCAAAGGTTAGCCGGTTTTTATGCTCTGAATCCCTCCCTGAAAATGGCGTCTGGGCGTGCGAGGTTTCTGGAGGCTCTTTTTGCCCCACTCGCAAGAGTTTCACACAAGAGGACAGTAGACAGACATAGACAGGTCACACTCACAATCTTTCACAGCTGAGCCCCACTGGGCCGGTGTACTTTCGCGGATTTTCCCCGCCTGGTGTCACACACAGGGAGCCAGCTTTTGCAGAGGTTAGCCGGTTTTTATGCTCTGAAGTCCCTCCCTGAAAATGGCATCTGGGCGAGCGAGGTTTCTGGAGGCTCTTTTTGCCCCACTCGCAAGAGTTTCACGCAAGAGGACGGTAGACAGACATAGACAGGTCACACTCACAGTCTTTCACAGCTGAGCCCCACTGGGCCGGTGTACTTTCGCGGATTTTCCCCGCCTGGTGTCACACACAGGGAGCCAGCTTTTGCAAAGGTTAGCTGGTTTTTATGCTCTGAAGTCCCTCCCTCGGAATATATTTTTGACTTAATTGATTGAACATGTTATTCAGTATATGACTTCATCTGAAATAACATTTATCTTCCTATTTAATCCCTTTTAAAAATATTCTTCTAATAATATTTTAAAATAATTTTATTGTGACCAAAGTGAGTTAGAAATCTTTCACAGTAATATTTAAGGTACATAGTGACATTGACTCAGGGGCATTCCCACTACCAGAGTTGTTCTCCCTCAACCCCTATTCCCAGATGCATCCCATATCTCCCTCCATGCCCCCCCCCCCGGGCTGGTAGAATAACTGATCACCTCTATGTATAGCTTATTGTAGACTGGGTATCAATTCTGTTGTCATTAACTTTGGATTTGGTGCTTAAGTCTAATGATGTTTTAATTTCTACTCAATATTCATACAACTGTTTGGTCATGGTACCATCCATTCCCCCCCCCCTCAATTTATAAGGCAGAACAAGATGTCTCAAGTTATGTGGTTCTGCTTGAAAAAAAAAGAATAAAAAAAAGACAAGTAAAAAAGTAAAGAAAGGAAAACAAACAAACAAAAAACTGGGAGGAGTCCATCTAGAGGCTATAAAAAGATTTAAAAGAATAAAGGAAAAAGAAGAAGAAAAACATACCAAAAAGAAAAAAAATACCAAAAAATACCTAGAAACAAACAAAAAACAAAACAACAAAAATAACAAAATCAAACAAAAAAAACAGTAACTACAAAAAAAGCATCACAGCAATAAAGACAACACCAAACAATAACCATATTTTTTGCACAATATTTACTGGGGAGATTGGGGAGATTAGAAAGGGAATTCCTTTCTCAGACTCAGCTGAACCACTCAAGAGAATAAAGGATTTTTTCTAATAAAATTAAAATAAATAATTAAAATAATAAAAAAAAAACTGGAAATTGAGTCCCACATGATCCACTAATATCACTCCTAGGGATATACCATTTCTAGAAACACAAAACCACAATACAAAACATTCTTTGAACTCCTATATTCATTGCAGAAATAGCCAGAATCTGGAAATATCTCAGATACCCAACAATAGATTGTTGGCTAAAAACAAACAAACAAACAAAATAACGGTAGTATATCTATACAATGGAATACTATGCAGCTGTTAGAAAGAAACAAAGTCATGGAGACTGAGTAAAATGAGTCAGAGGAAGAGAGATAGACATACAATAGTGTCAATGATGTCTTGGTCTGGACACTGTAGGGAATTCTAAGATTCTGAGGAAAGTGGGCACAGGGCTTGGTGAATGACAAAGTCACACTCATTTGTGGGGGTGAATCTGAATTGTGTTTCTTATTGAATTGTACATTGATGTATTTAAACATGAATTTTATGTGTGAGAGAGCACCTGCATCTGCTTCCCTGCAAGGTTTAAAAATTGTACTTTGTTGTTACAAAAAGCTTATCAATACATACTGTTTGTTTTATAAGTTTCTTTACAATAGACAATTTATAGGCCTTTAGTGTGGGTTATAAAGCTTCTGAATGTTAAAAAAAAAAAAAAAAGAAAGGGAATTCCCTTGGCCTAAGAGATACAGGGTTTCTTTGCCCTTGAAGCATACTGTCATGGGAATAACTACAGGTTCCATAATTGTGTTTTTTTTTTCACATCCCCAGGTCTTTGTATGGTGCCAGGAAACTATGCTCAGTTGTTGATGATAAAATCAGGCCTCTGTAACTAGAGAGCTGGTTATTTGCACAGGTCATAGGATGAAGCTTAGGATAGAGTCTTTCTTTTTTTATGGTATTAGAAGTTCTGTTCCTTTTCATCAGTCTTCTGTAATTGGTGCTCTTTCTATGTCTTTTGTGAGCCTCTACAGTTTAAGGAAACTTCTATAAATATAAATTGTCAAACAATAAGAGAAGTGAATAAGAGAAGTGAATAGGATAATTGACCTTTGCACAATGCAACCAAATTAACCTTGCTTGATCTTCATTGTTCACTCCTGTGCTCTGAGTGATGAGATACTAGAAATGGTTAGGTTTTGGGATAAAATTGTGGGTTTAAATCAGGGATGCTGGAATTTTCTGTGTAAGGCTAAAGAAAGAGATTCAGGATTCTAGCAATAGAAAGGCATTCATATGGTCTTCTGAGCATCGCCAGAATGATGCTGAGCATAGAGAAAGTAATAAGCGTTGAGCACCACTGGATGTGGAACCAAACAACAAAACACATATACAATGTAAGATAGAGAGAGCCAAAATGGAACTTCTCTAGTCAAGGAGTATGGTGTTTTCTTCTTTCAAAATCACTGAAGAAAAGATTCCAACATCATCTGTCCAGCCAGAACTTGTTTATCTTTTGGATATGAGATTGTTGTTATACCTGTTCCAGTGATTGGATGACAAAACCATTTCCAGTCATAGATACAAAAATGAGAGACCTACCATGTCAGACCACCTACCCTGGATCAACTCCTCTTCAAACACCGTGAAATTGTCTTTGTTATTTTCCACAGTTATTCAGTAACAGACATTATTAGCAGAGCAACAGAATGAGGACTTAGACTGTGGACCAATGCAATGGGAGCACAGTGACAAAGTTTATTCTTTTGGGTTTTGAGAAGAGCTCCCCTTCTACATAAGCATAACTATTTGTACTCTTCCTAGCCCTCGTTGCCTTGCCATGGCCATGAATGGCTACATCATCTTCATCACCTGGTCAGATCCCAATCTCAACAGTCCCATGTCTTCCTTGACCACCTGTCCTTTCTAGATATCTGCTTTATCAGCACCACCATCCCACAGATGCTAATCCATCTAGTGGTTAGTAATCATGTCTCCTTTATGTCTTGCATGACCCAGATGTACCTGGTCTTTGGTGTAGGTGTGACTAAGTACATCTTCTTAGTTTTTATGGTTTATGACTGTTATGCTACTATTTGCCACCTACTTAACTATGCCCAAATTATAAACCAGAAGGTCTTTGGGAAACTTGGGAGTACTTCCTAGTTCTTTGAGCTGATTAATGACATCTTTCTAGAGTATATATCATTCCAGAATCTCTTCTGAAGGAACAACTATGTAGAAAACTTCTTTTGTGAAGCTTCCATAGTGATTGCTCTTTCTTTCTTTCTTTCTTTCTTTCTTTCTTTCTTTCTTTCTTTCTTTCTTTCTTTCTTTCTTTCTTTCTTTCTTTCTTTCTTTCTTTCTTTCTTTCTTTCTTTCTTTCTTTCTTTCTTTCTTTCTTTCTTTCTTTCTCTCTCTCTCTCTCTCTTTCTTTCTTCTTCCTTCCTTCCTTTCTTCCTTCCTTCCTTCCTTCCTTCCTTCCTTCCTTCCTTCCTTCCTTCCTTCCTTCCTTTCTTTCTTTCTTTCTTTCTTTCTTTCTTTCTTTCTTTCTTTCTTTCTTTCTTTCTTTCTTTCTTTCTTTCTTTCTTTCTCTCTCTCTTTCTCTCTCTCTCTCTTTCTTTCTTTCTTTCTTTCTTTCTTTCTTTCTTTCTTTCTTTCTTTCTTTCTTTCTTTCTTTCTTTCTTTCTTTCTTTCTTTCTTTCTTTCTTTCTTTCTTTCTTTCTCTCTCTCTCGTGAAAACCTTCAGTTCATCATGAAGATGATTTTCCTTAATGCTGTCATAGTGCTTCTTAATCCCATGGCACTCGTTGTCATCTCTTACGCCTGCATCCTGGCTTCCATTCAGTGCAGTATCTCCTCTTCAGGTGTTCAGGGGAAGACCTTTTCCACTTGTAGCTCCCATTTAACTTTGGTCCTCTTTCTATACACGTTAGCCATGTTCTCTTACATGAATCCCCATAGTACACATGGCCCTGACAAAAAATAAGCCTTTGTCTCTTCTTTACATTATTATCACCCCTATGTGTAATAGCATCATTTATAGTTTTCAAAACAAGAAAATGAAGGGAGCCATGATAAGAGCACTTTGGAAGATTGGTCTAACCCAAGCAAAATCTGTCTAAAAGGAAGTCTCAGGGAGGTAAATAAACCTCCCCTTGCTTTCAAATCTTTTAGCATTTATTTATAAGTGAGAAAGTCAGTAATGTGATGAATTTTAAAATTCAAAGAAAATTCATTGCTTTCTTTCTAATAGCATAAGTCTCATTTCTTTGATGTCTAAAGCTATGTCTGACACTAGTCAAGCACAGACTGATACTTCCATCTATAAGTTTATTTGCAAGTATAAAGAAAGGTAATATGCTGCTAAAAGAAAATCATTTGAAAGCATTGCCATTACATTCATTCCAGAGCATTTGTTTCCATAGTAATGTCAATTAGCAAAGCCCAGGTTTAGGGAAGGACCCACTTGAGAATTAAAGGGAAAAAGAGACTTTGTATGTTAGGGATAAATATGGTTTGCAGAAATTACTGTGAGGTGTGTGATACCATCCTTTGTGAGGACCTCAAAATTCTTCAAGAAAGTTCCCAGGGAATAATTACAATTTATTAATTATATTTTATTACTTTTCAAAACAAAAGAAAGAGCTCTTTACTAAACATATATATATATATATATATATAATTTAATGGGGAGAGAGTAGGGAAGAAAAATATCAGAAAGTATATATAGAGAGAGAAGATCCACTTACTGTGGTTGTAAATGGGAATAGAATCTATGAGATGAAAATTCTAGGATCAGGGAACATCAAAGGGTATCTGATTTGTAAAGGATGTGGGGGGGGGATGCATTAGATTCTTTTTGTACATATATTTTCCTCCATTTAGATTTTTTACTGTAATATGTTTGAGTGTATTCAAAAAATTAACCTTGTATTATTCACAGAAAGAATTGCTGGTAATTCAAATCCAACACCCAAATTTTATTCTATCACACAGAAGTTTAAGCCATTCCTGGCTTAATAGTTGTTGGATTCTATTACTGTTCAAGTCATGAAAAATAAATTGGAATGAACATTCCATGGAGCCTCTCTCAACATCTACCTTTGTTCTTAGAACTAAAGGTTTTTCTACAAACTTTCAACTGAAAGAACAAAATAGGAAGAATCTTTCTTTTAAACTAAGCAATAAATCTTTTTTGGAGGGGTTCAGGCCACACCCATTTGATGCTCAGGGGTTACTCCTGGATAAGTGCTTAGAAATTGCCCCTGGCTTGGGGGGACCATATGGGACACCGGGGGATCAAACCACAGTCCTTCCTTGGCTAGCGCTTGCAAGGCAGACACCTTACCTCTAGCGCCACCTTGCCAGCCCCAAGCAATAAATCTTAATCAATAAAATTTTCCCACTTGTGATATCAATCATATCTATATAGTAAAAATATCATACCTAGATATGAAAGAAAATAGCACTATACTGAGAGCAATTCTCTTACATCTTTTTGAAACAAATCTTTTCAAAATAATAGGCCTTGCTTTGTCCTTAACATCATTCAATCTCTCTACCCTATCACTTAAAAATAAAGAAAAGCAAATATATTATACAAAAAATAAAACTTATCCCCAACAGTAAATTGCCATTTCTGTTGGTGAGGAAATTAGCTAAATCTTCATAACTGAAGACAGAAAACTAGGTCTGCCTGATGCATGACAAGGGCTTGTCTAAGAAACAATATATGAACAAGGGTCTTTACTCACAATTCCTGGACAACTCAGAACTGAAACTATCTGGAACTAAACATTAAAGAGCCATGTCAAGGAGAACAAAGCAATTCTGAGAAATGGTATGTAATGAGACTATTTTTAAAAAGCCTTTTAAAACTATGTAAAATGTTTGCATTTTTGTCATTTCTTTTTTCCAGGAAAGTCTTCATGTAATTTGTAAGTACTTGCTATAGTTATTCAAACAAATAATAGGAAAATCAAGTAACCTAAAATCCCGAGTCAGGTATTAAATAATCAGAAGTTAATTTTTTAAAACATCATTTCCCCAGAGCTATTTCTCTTAAATCCTCAGCTAAATTGCTTTCCTCATTAAAGAATCTTTAAACATGTACTCATATATTAAACAAAACAGTGCATTTCTTTAAAGCATGTGTTTATTATGTGAAATCCTCTAAAAGTATTTCATGTTGACCTTTCCTTTGACCTTTAACAAAAACTTCCCGATTTAATCCCCACCCCCTGCTGATAATAAAATGAGAGTTCAATCAGTAAAATGTTGGATATTTTCAACATTTTTTGAGAGAATGACTTTGAAGAGTATTGTTAAGTGGTATAGCCAAAAAAGTATTAAGATTGAAACAGATGGTATTTACTGTTATTCATATAATTCTCCTATTCCTGCATACAAAGTCTTTTTAAGTTTCTAGTGCAATTAGCTATAACATGGGAACATTTTCAGATCATGGAATGTGGATGAAAGAGATGTGCACTTTCAGGCTTTGCGTATAAAATCCTATCTCCTGTCAGTTTCTCTATGCTCTCGTATTGTCTGAATGGACAAGATTATATAAAATATGAGAAAGAGGGGTGGAGAGATAGCATGGAGGTAAGGTGTTTGCCTTTCATGCAGAAGGTCATCGGTTTGAATCCCGGCGTCCCATATGGTCCCCCGTGCCTGCCAGGAGCAATTTCTGAGCCTGGAGCCAGGAATAACCCCTGAGCACTGCCGGGTATGACCCAAAAACCACAAAACAAAAATATGAGAAAGAAATACAGTCACGAAGGATCCTGATTTTAGAAGGGCAAAACACATGTGCATAGAAAATGGCAGAAATTTACAAAAGCAAAAAATAAGGTACTACTGTAATATTGTTGTGTATGTAAAGGTATACATGTGCAAATATGCATGAATCTATATATTTACATATTATTAGAATTTCTAAAAGAATTAAATAATCTCAAATTATTATATAGACTAAAATAGTTCAACTATTTGTTGATTTCATCTACAAAAAGAGTAAATGGGCAAAATGTTTTGAAGATTTCAATGAGTTATAATTGAACTTCTATTATTGATATAGTACTCAAAATTTTAAATCTTGAGCCCCAACCACTCATTTACTTCGCAGAATCTGAAGGTCATCAAAAGATATAAAATCGTAGTTTGCAATGAGTAAGTGCTAATTTATAAGAACTGAGAAGAATGAAAAAAGTCTAAATAAAGTAATTCTTTTAAAATCTAAGCAGATAGCTTTTATTAGGTTATTGTAGCAAAGAGCATTTAAGGGTAGTGGCATATCCTCAAACTAGCAAAAAAAAAAAAGTTAACTTGAAAAGTATGTGAGAAAATAAAGGAACAGAAAGTAATTTTTGAAACTACTCTATCCAAAGTATAATATGCTGTGACTGAAAGGGCAATTGAAAAACTAAGTACAACTCAAGCATCATGTGTCTGCTGACTCACAGATATGCAGTAAAGAATTAAAGTATTACAGAAGAAGAAAGACATGATTTCAAAATAGTAATACTAAATTTAGGTGTGCTGAGGAAATCTAATATCTGTTAAATGTATTTCTTTCTATCAGTCCCTAAAAAAAGTATTATTACCTTATGGTCATGTGTAATTCTATTATTGAATCATGTTCCTGAATGACATCCTATTGAAAAGCAATCTGTTATTTTCTAAATGTTTAAATTTTGTGTTTTGTCACATTAAATTTTTTCCAGTTGTTGACATGATTAAACAACAAAATTTTAATGTGACAATATACAAAATTTAAAGATGTAAATAACAGAAATCTATCATTTGTTCTTCAATGGGATGTAATACAAGAAAAACCCATACATATTCCTGAATGACTCTGAATTCCCAGAACTACCTTCTGCTTTCTTTGCTTTCATAAATTAAGCATCCTTGTGAGCCAAGATTTTTAATAAGGCACAAGATGAAACTCAGAAATGTAAAGACTTTGCACTTAATATGCTTCTTACAGACATTTCTTTATTTGAATATGTCAGGCGATGGGTGATAGGACTCTACATATCATAATGACAAAGTGATATATAGGAAAGGTTGCTAGAATCTTTAGATGTTGCAATATTGAGAAAAATTAAACCATTTGAACACCATAGTTTATTGATTCCAAGATACATTTTCCCAATATTTTGGCATTTCTGGAATCAGCCTTTCTTACCATAGGTGACATTTAAAAAAACATTTTTTTTATTGAAACCAATGTGAATCACAAGTCTTTCATAGTAACAGTGCGTTAGGGTCATTACTGAGCCTATAAAAAAAGCCACATAGGTATCATTTTATAAATTAATCAGACAGAGAACAGATGAGTCATAGTGCTTATGGTGGGAAAGAACAAATCTTATATCCCTAACAATAGCTACTATGCCTTCTTTCTGTAAAGAGCTATATAGAAAGACAGCTTTAGAGAAAAATTAGGGTTGGTAACAATCTAAAAACTTTTTTACTGAGTATTTTTAAAAGCTAACAAAGGTTCTATTTTCAAATTGTAACCGTGTTTCCATGCCTTGGAAGAAAATATTCCTCATGACATTAAGTCATTATTTTAAGAAAGATTACAATATTATAGTTCTTTGATAGGAGAAGTTCTTTGATAGGATCACACCCTGCGGGGCACAGGGCTTATTCCTGACTATTCTCAGGGATCCTGGAGAGGTTGGGGGGAGTGTACATGGTGTTCAGCATCGAACTTGGGTAAGCTGCGAGAAAGGCAAACAGCCTACCCACTGTACTATAACTCTGGGCCCCAATACTCTTGGTGATGCAAAAGGTAACTGTGTTAGTTGGGGGTTGCACAGAGTCAGTATACTAGAGTCCCACCAGAACCAATACATATCTCATACTTTATGTATCTCTTTATAAAATAACTCTTTCATATTTTGCTTTGTAGGACTTTCTTTGAAGTCATAAATATGTTTCCACTATTTTGCAGGAAGGAGCAACAAACAGAAACTCACTATGACAACTCCTTTCCTCTTTCTACCTTTAAGTATTCCCAAAAATTAAAGGCTGAGGTAGATTTGCTACTTTGGCCTTCACTGCACTTGGGACTGTATTAAACTTCTTTCTGTTTATGAAAAGTTAGTTTGACAGCTTTTGGCTCCCTGTTGTACTGGGCAGTAGGCCCTCTTTCAATTAGAATAATGTAAAAGACAATATTTGATTTTGTGGCAATAATTTGGAATCTTTCACAACATCAATGGCCAGAGCATGGAAAAGTAGGACCATGCAAAAACATTTCAGTATGCTTATAATAATCATAAAACAACCTCATAAATAGGTGCATGTATTGGAGTCACTCATGTGAAGATTAAAAATATTTGGCTGTTTTACAAAATGAACTAAAATGAAGTGAGAAATTAAGTTTTATTTTTTACTGAAGGGGCAAGTTATTTAAGATTTAATAACTCATGTTTGGAAAAGATCATTAATTTGGTTTTAAACACTGAGAAATTTAATATTTTGTGAAACACTGACTAGAAATTTAATATTTTATTAAATACTGTTTAAAATTAATATTTTGGTATTTTGTTGTTTTCTATGATATATATGGAAATAAACACAGCTTCTCTGAAGGAAAATGCATCTTTATTCCAATCGTTTAATTATATTAAGCATTTCATAAAACTAGTCATTAAATGTTTTTGTTATCTATCAATGTGTGTATAGTCCTAAATAGAATCTCTGTTAAGAGATTTTTGCTATTTCTATTTAGATTAACTATATTATCCCCATTACTCAGAAAGAAGTCTTCAGACTGAGGACATTTTTCAGTCAGCATTTTCTTACTATTCCTAAATGCAATGAAGCTGAACACTCAACTGAACCCAACTGATCAATGAAAACCATTCAAGATGGCTGAAATTCAGAATAGAGAGCCAGAAACTACTAGACGTTCATTCTTTCTCATATTATATACTCCTCTTATTGCATTTCTACAATTTTCATCACTAGATGGTACAGCTGAAAACTTCTGAGAAGGACCAGGGAAATAACTCAAAAAGCTCAGTACCAGTGTTTTGTTTTTGAAGGTCTGGGTTTGATCCCCTGAATTGAATATGGCTCCCACAGTACCATAGTAATCACCAGGAGTGATCCCCAAGAACTGAACTGTAACTTCTGAGCACTTCCAAATGTGGTCTACCCAACCCAACCCAACACAACACAATCCAACTCAACCCAACCCAAACCAACCCAACTCAACTCAACCCAACCCAAACCAACCCAACCAACCCAACCAACCCAACCCAATCCAACCCAACCCAACCCAACCCAACCCAAACCAAACCAAACCAAACCAAACCAATCCAACCCAACCCAACCCAGTCCAACCCAACCCAACCCAACCCAAACCAAACCAAACCAAACCAAACCAAACCAAACCAAACCAAACCAAGCTAAACTAAACCAAATCTTCTGAGAAAATATTTCTTTGTATACAACTTAGCACAACATATAAAAACAAAGATACATTTAAATCTTTATCAAAACACGTCATATATAAACTTTTTATTGTCCTGTTTTTAGGCCACACCCAGCAGTGTTTAAGAGCTACTCCTGGCTTAATGCTTAGGGATCATTTTCTGATAGGTTTTGGGGAGACTATATAGTTTCAGAGATCAGACCTGGACTCCTGAATGTGCTCTGTCTCTTTGAGTTATTTTCCACAGCCCTAAAAATACCTTGAGGAACCATTTAAATAAATATCTGCAATGTGTATCTTTATATTAGATAATAATCAAATTAAAAACAAATATTATTCTGTATATAAATTTTCTTTTTTTCTATTTTCAAGTAAAAATTTTTCCCACCTATCATTTCATTAATAATGAAATAATAATTTCAGGATTCAGGATAGGAGAAAGCTCAAATGACTTCAGTTAGAACATTAAAAAAAATAGACTTACTATTGCAAAACTTCTACAGTAAATAGACCTTCTCTTGAACTGACTGACTTTAAGAAAAAGTCATGAAAAGAAAGTTGTCTATTGCAACCCCATGTTAAATAATGAGTAATTTACTAAATACAGAATAGTCCCTTCACAGAAGATACTATTAAGAGTTCCAAAAAACTAAGTGATCACAAAAAGAAAATTGTTACTTTAATTAATTTGTTTAGGGCACATTCCTTCTTAATATAACTCGGCTATTTCTGCCTTACCATATTTGTGACATATGCATCATAGATAGAACAGTACAAAGTATATTCCTGGTCATTGCACAATTAACCACATTGCTGGATGCACTTTTAATGAAATAGGGTAAGAGAGGAAAATGTCCATATTTGCAAATGGTAGGCTTTCCTTTTGATGATAACACAATTTAAATAAAAAAAATATTTATAGGTACTGAGATCTCAAATTTAAGATTAAGAATGAAATTTATTCTGAAAGTACATAGTCTCTAGAAGAGTCAATAAGGTTTTGAATAAGCAACAGTTGAGAAGCATATCAAGAAGTAGAAGACTTGAAAAAGTCTGTAAGTGAAAAAAATTGGGCCAGAGAGAGAGCATAGAGGTAAGGCGTTTGCCTTGCATGCAGAGTCCTGCATCCCACATGGTCCCCAAACGTGCCAGGAGCGATTTCTAAGCATAGATCCAGACAGAAGTAACCCCAGAGCTCTCTGGGTGTGACTCAAAAACAAACAAACAAAAAAATAAAAAGAAAAGAAAAAAGAAAAAGAAACCAATTTCTTCTTGTAGAACAATGTCAAAACCATTTTAATTCTTTTCCATCTTCCTCAACATTTAGTGACTACAGAAAAATTAATTGAATAAAATATTTTTTCATGATGGAGTGTCACTAAATCTGTTCTGTGCAACATGTGGACAAATGCCAGTAGTTTTGTAATTTCTCATTTGAATAAGCATCTTCTCTATATAACAAAGTTACCAGAAAAAAATAACCTTAATGACAGTAGCTTTATCTGGTCATACAACATGACTATAGAGAAGTCACTATTAAGCAAAAAGTACCATATCATCTTGCAATTTTTTTATATTTCAGATGGTGTTTCATATGATCTGAGTGATGTGATGCATGATATGTTATAATATAAAAATAATGGTTCAACCCTTGGCCCCAGGGTATAGTGAAGAGAAGGAAAGAAAGTAAGTGGAGAAGGAGAAACACAAATATGAAAGGATGGGGCCAAGGTCTAAGCTGTCTCAGGAGCATTGGTGGAGATTTAAAAAAGGACAGAACTAAATATCCAAGCCAAAGTCACAGCAATGGAATTAAAGAGACCCAAATTCTAACAATCTAAACTTGAAATGACTCTGTTCTACTAGCAGGCTACAGGGCAAAGGGTGGTGATATATAACACTCTGGGAACAGGGTGGAGAGAAGTTGACACTGGTGGGGTATTGGCCCTGATACATTGTATATCTGAAACCCAACTATGAAGAACTTTGTAAATCACAATGGTTTCAATAAAATTTATTAAATTTAAAAACATGGTTCAAACCACTTTATTTTCTACTTATGTTCAACTTGGTTTGTAATTAAAGTTTTATTTATGTCTTTTCTTTTCTACATTATTTTATTATCATTTTTTTTTTTGGTGGTAAAAAGCTATCAGTGGTACCTAAGAGAAAGTTCAAAAGTAGGGGTATACATAAGAATTTCAGGTCTCTCAGAGAAAGATAGCCTCTTTAACAAATTGTTTTTTTAATAGAAAGATTTTCTAATTAGGAAGAAACAGATATAAACCTCTATCTCATATTATAGACAAAAATAAATCCCACAAAAGTCAAATTCTAAAAAGAAAAAAATAATAGGAGAGAAATTTGAGGAATAATTCTTGCTTTGAGTTAACAGAGAAACCCAAATTTCCAGTAACAAATAAATTAGAAACCATAATAACCTAATTAATAATATTGAAGCAAGAGATAACAAACGTTTGAGAGTCTTTTGTGATGAACATACATGCAACAGTGTTTGTCATAGATCCTCATCTTTCCAGATGCTGAGAAACATTTCATCCTGACTACATTATAGTCTTCAACAGCAAAACCCCATGAGGTGTGAGTGTCTTCCTTTCAGTTTTTGTATGATCAAAACCTGGTAAACAAATAAATAGACCCCTCCAACATTCTAATCCCTACAACTAGAAAATATGTTAGCTCTTATGGGAGAAAGAACTTAGTAAATATTATTAATTTAGGGATATAAAATACTGATATATAATTAATGCAGTGAAAAATGCATCATTTAAAAGTATGCAAATCAGTTATTTTTTACATTTTACATTATATTTTATATTTACAGAGCTGTGCAGTCATTGGCAGAGTCAATTTGGGAGCACAAGATATTTTTCCAAGATGCATAGACCTCATATGCATTAATAGTTTTATATTTGTCTCCAGCTTTTTTAGTCATTGGGAATCATTTAACTGGGAAGATAGTGCAAGTAATCGAGCTCAAATCTAACATGTTTGAGGCAATTGTTGGCACTGCAAAACCCTTTTGAGCACTGCTAGGTTTGGACACTATTAAATCAATTAAATAAATAGAAATAATTTTATCCACTTTGTATCTTATGGCTTTGCCTAAACTTAACATACTGTAAGTTGAATTATATATGGATTTGACTTACTGGCTTCTTTCACATACCAGAAAACTCAAAATTTGCCCATAATATGGCACATATCAGTATTCATTCTCTTCTATCTTCCAAGTAACATTCTATCATTTGGGTTATATCATACTTCATTATACAGTTGTTAAGTTATGGTCATTTGAATCATTGGCAATTCATGGCTTAAATTAGTAGATAAGTTTTTGTATGATTTATTTCTCTGGGATTTAACCAAGTTAAGAATTATTGGATCCTAAAAAGACTGGCATTTCCTCCCTTTCTCCCTTTTCTTCTTCCTTTCTCCCTTCCTCCCTTTTTCTCTTTCTTCCTTCCTTTCATCCTTTCTTCCTTTGCTTCCTTTCTTCTTTCCTTCCCTCCCTATGTCCTTTGCTTCCTTTCTTCTTTCCCTCCCTCCCTACCTACTTTGCTTCCTCCCTTTTTCCCTTTCTTCCTTCCTTTCATCCTTTCTTCCTTTGCTTCCCTTCTTCTTTCCCTCCCTCCCTATGTCCTTTGCTTCCTTTCTTCTTTCCCTCCCTCCCTACCTACTTTCCTTCCTTTACTCCATTTCTCCCCTCCTTCCTCCCTTCCTCCCTCCCTCCTTCCTTCCTTCCTTCCTTCCTTCTTTCCTTCCTTCCTTCTTTCCTTCTTTCCTTTCTTCCTTCTTTCCTTCTTTCATTCCTGCCATCTTTTCTTTCTCTCTCCCTTCCTTCTGCTCATCCTTCCACCTCTCCTCTCTCTCATTCCCTCCCTCCCTTTCTTCCTTCCTTCCTTCCTCCCTTCTTTCCTATATTTTTCTTTATATGTATGTTTGGCCATGTCTCATTTGATGTTTCTATGGAGATGCAGTCCAAAGACAAACGCTCTGATTTTTTTTTAATTCTGACCCTGTTTCATTCTCTTCAAAAATCTTCAAGTCTTGTGGAACACTGATCAGTCAGTGCAGCCTGTTTGTCCAAGGTCTCCTCTTTCCAGCTGCCACAGTGTTTATGTTGCTCTTACAGAGTCAAAGGGCGCCCACCCACTATGAAATCCTGCTGACTTTTACAATTTGGCCTCTCAAACATTTCCTTTTGTTTGTTTCCTTGCATTCAGATAGTGAAAAATGTTCATTTCTCACACATTTTTAAGAAACTAGTTTGTGTGAGCTTACACTTCCAACCAAATCACTTATATTCACTATATTGAGAAATAGGCACTTAAACTTTTCACATGGAACATTTTGGGACATGGATTGATTTGGTGGATGTCATGCAAGCAAGAAAAAGCAAGACAGAACACAGGTTTACAGATTTACAGGCTTAAAGTTAAAGGATAATATGGACTAGTCAGCCTTACTGCCTATTTATTGTGTAGTATATAGTGGTAACTGCAACAAATGATACTATTTATCTATGTGCTAAAGCACTTTGGCAAATGATCAACTTTATAAATGTTTATAGTACTAAGCCTGGGGAAGTAAAAGGGCTATGGACTTTTCCCTTCATACTGCCAAACATGATTTGATCTCTGGCCCTAGTTCTGAGCAGAAAACTAGGATTAAACTTCTAGAGGTGGGATAGGAATTCACAAAATATAGCATTTAAATTAGACCTTACCTTTTCAGATGAGCAAATTTCCACCAGGATGAGAGTAAAGGAAATTCACTTTAAACAAAGGAGACAATCAGGAAAAATCTGTAAATTAATATTTTATAGTAATATAAATTTACATAGCATTATTTAAAGAATTCTAAGCCTAGAACCAGTATTTTTTTTATATTTTTCAATATAACAGATGACAGAGTTATTCTCAGAAGAATTCAAATATGATCCTATCTCTAATTTGTCCTTAAGTACCAAGGGGAACTGGTGAAGACCAGAAATGAAACCTGGACAAGCTAGAGTGAAAGCCAAGTGAAACCCAGAGGGGTACCTAGTATGTGAGTGACCCAACTTGGAAGCTTCTAGAAGTGACAGATAGCAAAAAAAAAAAAAAAAAAAAGAAAGGCAAATAAGAAACATAAACCAGAGAAAGCAAATGAGTTGTGGGGTTCATAAAGGAATCCTTTGGCTACTTGCCCTACCTACCAAAAATAGAAGCAACACCAAAAGTAAATGGTAAGATGCCAATAACCCCGAGTTTAGAGTTCAAGGAAGAAGTCTTCACATAGAAATACTTATGAATCAAGGACAAAGGACTTGATATTAGTGATAAAAATATAACAAAAATTTAATAATTTTAGGGCTGGAGAGATAGCATGAAGGTAAGGCATTTGCCTTTCATAAAGAAGATCAATGGTTCGAATCCTGGCATCCCATATGGTCACCTGAGCCTGCCAGGAGCAATTTCTGAGCATAGAGCCAGGAATAACTCCTGAGCACTGCCAGGTGTGACCCAAAAACAAAACAAAAACATTAATACTTTTAATTGGACTCAGAACTATTTTTTTCTTTTTTTCTGATGTGTGTGTCCTGGGAATCTCTGTCCACTTTCACAGGTCAAAGCGGTTTTGGCCCCTGGCACATTCATTCCTGTGGCAGACGAAAAAAGCACCCATGCTTGTAGATGCAGCAGGATGCAGAGTGAGTCTGCAAGGACTCAGAACAATTTACCTTGGAGTCTTTCTTTTCTGCCTATGTACATATTCCTAGAGAAGTTGTGATTTCTATTATTCAGCAAGTAAATCTTTTTTTCTAATATCTTTATTCATCTTATTAAAATTAAATTTAAGCACCATGATTACAAATATGAGTCTATATTTGAAAAGAAGAGGATCATTGTATCTACCTACTAAAATTATTACATAATCCCATTCATTAATTAGTATCTCATAGACAGAAACAGTATGAACTCTTGAGTAATTCTGCCCCCAGAATTACATATAAGCAAATCTCCACATAAAAATAAGCTATTGTTATAATTTTATAATGATAGCATGCTATTCATTTTATCCATTAATTTTTTCCAATAGAACAAAGTGAGGAGAGGGAATGTCTATATTATTTGTAGAAGGAGAGCTGATAACTGATAGCAATTCTAACATTCTAATGTTTAAGCTTTCTCATCTTCAAAATAAGGAGGTTAAGTAGTATATCTATGGTCAACGCCGATTCAGAACAAAGCCTGCTGACCAAGTCTTCCATGTATTTCCATTTTCTGTATCCTGGACCACACCTCTGAAATCTACATCCTCTATCAGAGTTATTTGTTTTCACCCAACATGCCTGGTTCTTATCCCAACCTTGACAGTCAGCCTCGAGGAATCACTCTATTGAGAAATCACAACTACAAAATCTTTCTTTTAAGAACTCTGTATTTGAGACTTTTGCCCCTTTCCCCTTGAAAATCAAGGAGTATTTTTACTTTTGACATACTGCACTTCCCAGATATTGTTCAGCTTGAACCCAGGGATGATCAGCTTTATCTGCACTTTGTCAATTTCTTCTCTTGCTATAACCCAGTAATGGGCATATCTTTTCTCTTTTATAAAGACTGGCATTTTTTCCTTAGATTCAAAGAAATTGTAACAGATCATTTATTCTCCATATTTACTCCGATTTTCTTTTAATTTTTTTCTCTTTCCTATCACTATTTTCCCCATCTGGCCTTCCTATTACAGGAGAAATATTTTTGTGAATTAAACCTCTCTAATGTAGAAACATTGCATTTTACCACAAATATGTATAAGTGTAAACAAGATAAGGACAAAAAGCTTTGATAGAAGACATTTGCTAATGGCACAGAGATATGGCATTTACAGAAACTATTGCCCATCACAGTGTCTCTGTAAGCACTTTCTTATATGTAATATATAACTGGGAATAGGTGGTAATTTTCTAAGCAAAAGAAGATGATATTTCTCAGGCAGAAGTGTTTCCAACATTTTAATCTAAGTATTTTAAAATAACAAAAGTAAATATGTTCACTGAGATAAATGAGTTCTGTGTAAATTTAAGCTGTGGGAGAAAGGAAGAAATGATAGTAACAGAATCTAGAAAGATCGGGTGGGACTAAGAGTTGGAAGTAACTTTTAGTGCATGTAAAGTCTAGAATTAGACTATTTAGCAACTTTAGGAATACAGTTTAGTGAAAGGTGGCTGAAAGATGGCACAATAGAAGAGGCAAGACAGGCATATTTGAACAACAGAGTTAATTATTGAGGGGGGTTCGCTCTTAGGCCAGGTTTGACTGTTTCCCCCGAGACTGCCCAAGTTGCATCCGCAAGTAACCTATAGTAGGATGATATAGCTCACATCTGGAGGTATGTGCTGACGACTCCTTAGTCAGTAATAGTTCCCATCTCCCCTATAAGCAGGTCAGATGGATTTTCGTGGCCTTTCTTATCACTTAGGTCAGGCCGACATCCTGTTTTCCCTTGCAATAGACCTTGTGACTTATGGTTTGTGCCAACATCCTAGATCTTCAGGTCTAACCAGTCCTTCTCCTGGTGGGGGTGGACTGCCTGATTTTCCCCAGAAAACCTTACATTTAGAAGTACAGTTTTCATTTAGCAAGATTTTTATGCCTGGTGTGAAAAGTATACTAAAGACAAACTACACTAGACCCATGATTCTATTCAGAAATTTAAAGTACTTGTCTGGACCTATTTTGTTTCACTGAGATCTATAATAGGAGTCCATGTAGGGATGGATGGCAAATAGAGTTATATTGAAGAAATATTTAAAATAGAAACTCTATAGGATTTAAAGACCAACAACAGATAGATAAAAGTGATAGAAAGGAAAGAAAGATTTTGCTTTTGTTTTGTTTTCCAAGAAAGTAAATTTTTATTTGCAGTTGGGAAATAAGCTCCCTAATTAAAACCCCAAGGTCAGGATAGATTTTGGATAAAACAAGTTTAGTTTAGTTGAGGTAATGAGAACGTCATATGTGCACCCGGACTGGAAAAACACTGCTGAACATTGCCTTGACTTTAATAGCATACATTCAAGGTGTTTGTTGATAGCTTTATCACCCTATTAACACAGTGATGTAAATATATCTGTCTTTGTCCCTATGGTCCCTGCTAACTGTTCTTAATATAAATCTTATAAAAATATATAATATTTATATCTATATATTTATATTTAATCATATATAATGTTATATTATGTATTTATATTTATAAACATTCCTAATTAAAATATAAGTTGTTAACATTAACAATGGCTCACTGTATCAAGTCAGATAGAGTGGTGAAGCAGAAATTGAATTTGAAAATGGTCAATTTATTCTCTTCTTCAGAGCTATCTAGTTTAACCTGGACTGTCATTGTCTTAGTTTTTGTGACAGCTAATGGTAAATCTGATTGTCTTTGTTGTGGATAATTACCACATTAATTACACAAGTTTTCCGGGAGAAAATAACCTAATAGATTAGAGATAGATAGATAGATAGATAGATAGATAGATAGATAGATAGATAGATAGACAGATAGATGCTATATGGATAGGTAGGTAGGCTGGTAGGTAGGTAGGTAGATGATATTTTATTTTTTGGATTTTTGCCCACACCTGGTGGCCACTCCTAGCTATGATTTTAGAAATTGTTCCTGGCTTTAAGGACCAAATGGAACGCTGGGGAATCAAACTGCAGTCTGTCCTAGGCTAGCGCCAGCAAGGCAGACGCCTTACCACTCCATGCCACTGCTCCAGCCCCAGGTAGATGCATTTTTAACTTAAGAAACTATATAGAAGCTAAACTCAGAAAATGAGAGAAGGAATACAAAAGGTTGGGAAAATATTTTAGATTGGTGTTTCACAACCTTTTCCAATTGAGGTCTCTTTCCAATCTGTTTTCTTTTCTTCAATTGACCCCTAATCTTATGCGAGGGCCCCCTATTTATGTGTCTGTTACCTGTGGCCCTCTTGGAGTCTCCTGGGAACCCAATGGAAGTTTATATAGCCTCTAGATGGAAAATGCTGGTTTATATAAGTTTAATTTTTTGAAAAACTGAATTTTATTTGGAGCTATCCAGATACAGTTATAAATAAAATTGAAAACTCAGAAAAGAAAACAAAGATGGATCTCGCATTGGAATTATGTATGTACAGAAAGGCAATTAGCAATATTATAAATCTCAGTACTTCAATAAAAAGTTTAAAGAAAGGATTTAAATCAAAACTAGAGAAATCTGATAGTATCATACAAAATGAAATTATGCAAAATGTATAAAGAGGGTGCTGAAGACAGAGAATTTAAAACTGAGATCTTTAGACCATACAGGACAAACCTATACTAATTTCACACTCAATAGTGAAAATCTGAAAGTTGTTTTTTTTTAAGATAAGAAGTAAAACAAGTATGCCCTCTATTGTCATTTTTGTTCAATACATACAGTAAAAGACACTCTAACTGGAGCAATGAAACATGAAAAAAGAAAAGACAACTTAATGTTTAACAAAATATTATAAACAAAAACCCATAACAAAAAAGAAAAGGCTAGCAAAAAATTATTGAGAAAGTGAAATCAGTAATATTACAAGACAAATAATTAACAAATAAAAAAATATTTTAAATATATGTCTGATAGAGTAATATAAGAAATATGTAATGAATTCCTAAATTCAATAGCAAACTAAAAAGGGGTAAAGAATCTGAATAGACATTTCTGCAAAAAAATATGAATAAACATTTCTGCAAAACATATGTACAATTAGGAGATAACATAAAAAGGTGCTCATGTCAGTAATTATCAAGAACATGCACATCAAAAGCACAGTTAAATGCTTCCTCATGGGAAGTTTCAGGATGAGAAAAAATGTGACATCTGGGTCAATTGAAAGAACTTTTAATGTTCTAGTAGTACTTAGTAATAGTAGTAAAGCTCAAATAAAATAAATAAATTAGCATAGCAATATCACTTACATCAAAGAATATATGTAGAGGACATATGCTTTACACCTGGCCAACCAGGTTAGTTCCTGGCATCTCATGTTTTCAGAGAACTGTAGGAGTAATTCCTGGTGCAGAGCCAGAAGTAACCCCTGAACATCACTGGGTATGGCCCCAAAGTAAAAACAAATAAAAATATGGTAACTCTATTAATATACTTTATATATATACAAATATCTATATATCTATGTATATATAGTAAGTATATTTATACTGTGTATACAAATAATTGAATGCATGAGTAGTGTATGTGGCATAGCCAAATCTCTATAGAATTGAAAATAATTTTTCTGTTTTTTGTTTTTGGGGTAGGTACACCCAGCAATGCACAGGAGTTACTCTTGGCTCTGTACTCAGACATTACTCCTTCAGGCTCAGAGGAACATAAGGGATGCTAGGGATAGAATACAGGTTAGCCACATGCAAGGCAAAAACCTAACCACTATGCTGTCACTCCTGCCCCCTCAAAATAATTTTTATAAGTGATCTGTTTTCAAGAATGTAAAGTTTAAATCCACCTTTCATAAGCAAAGGATGCATTCAATAACTTATTTCAAAAATATTCAATATGCAATGTGGGGGTTGAATACATAAATGAAGAAATCATTGTTAATATCAATAGTGATGAGTCATATTGTCAAAGTGTACTCTTGATATATGTGGAAAGTAGCACTTTACTGATATGACCACCTCCCCCAAATCCATAACTCCTATCTAAACATTAGAAAACATAAGGTAAACAAAAATTGAGGCATAATACAGAAAAGAGCTGATCAAGCATCCTAAAAACAAGGAAAATCTGAGAAAATATCAGTCAAGAAAATACTCTAAGGAAGCCAGAGCAAAATCACAGCAGTTAGGGTATTTGCCTTGCATCTGAGAAAAAAAGAAGGAATTACGGATATAATGAAGTAAATGTACCATATCTTACATGTAATCTTAGTACATTAGTTCAAAATTGAGTAAAGCATGAGTAAAATATGAACTTTAATATATACATTATCATTGGCTCATTGGAATAAAATTTCATATATATACATATTAATAATAAAGGGGAAAAAGTGAAATTGGTGGAAAGAAATATTTCCAGGTGCTTCTTCTGAGGAAACTGAGGACCTGCAGGGAGCTCTGTCCTGTGCTTCTCTGTCTTTCCTGAATTCTTGAAGCTCTCCTCAGAGCCCTGGGAAGCGAACCCGCAAAAAACTGCATTCTGAAGCTGCCCAGCGAGGGAGTGAGTGAGTAGCTGGCTATGGCAGTTGCCAGGTGGAGTGTTGATTGCTCTACCTGTGGATACTCTGCCCTGCTGTGCTTCTTCTGAGGAAACTGAGGACCTAAAGGGAGTTCTGTCCTGTGCTTCACTATCTTTCCTGAATTCATGAAGCTCTCCTCAGAGCCCTGGGAAGCGAACCCCCAAAACTGTCACCTGGAGGCCCCAGAAGAGCCACCGCTCTGCTTTGCTTCGCGGCTGCACACTCTTTCTAACCAATAAACCACACCACAACACACAGGAAAAACCACACTACAAGCGTGACAATGGGGAAAACTCACAGGCAAACACCATGCACATCCAATAGCTTGGATGACCTACAAAATTCCAACCATTTGATTAACGTCTCGGATAAGGAACTTAAAATAGAAATATGGAAGATGTTTGTAGAACTCAAAGAAAGCATAGATCAATCTGAACAGAACACAAAGACAGAAATCAGAAAACTCCAAACTGCAATAGCAGATCTGAAAAACATGGTAGCTCAACTGAAAAACTCAGTGGATGGCCTCGACAGCAGGGTAACAGCAGCTGAGGACAGAATCGGAGTACTGAAAGATGAGATGCACAAAAACTCAACACAGCAGAAGAAACTGGAAAAGAACATTAGGACAAATGATCACAATGGAAAAAGTACTCAAGGAATGCGAACAGATGAACATAGAAGTCTTTGATAAACTCAACAGACAACATAAGGTAGAAGATCTCCAGAAACAATCAACTGTCAAAGACATCATCAAAGAGATACTCCCAGAGTTAAAGACTATATGCAATCAAATCCTGCATGCCCAAAGAGTACCAGCTAAAAGACACCCAAAGAAAAACACCCCAAGACACATCCTCTTTACAATGACAAATCCCACAGATAGAGATAGAATACTGAAAGCAGCAAGATCAAAAAGGGAAATTACATTCAAAGGAGCATCACTAAGACTTACAGCAGACATGTCACAAGAAACTCTCAAGGCCGGAAGACAGTGGTGGAATATTGTGACAAGACTGAATGAAATGAATGCCTCACCGAGAATACTGCACCCAGCCTGACTCATGTTCAGGTTTGAAGGAAGGATACATAGCTTCATGGATAAACAACAGCTCAGAAACTTCACAGATGAAAAACCAGTCTTAAAGGGAAAACTGACAGGTCTACTTTAAGACAAGAGAGATCAACAAACACAGCAAACTTATCTACAAAGATGACATTAAATCCTATGACAACCATCTCCCTCAATGTCAATGGACTAAATTCACCAATTAAAAGACACAGAGTGGCAAAATGGGTCAAAAAGATGAATCCGACCTTCTGCTGCCTAAAAGAAACACACCTGAATAGTCAGAACAAACATAGACTCAAAATCAAACAACACCCTTAGAAAAGCTGGGGTGGCCATATTAATATCTGATGACACCAACTTTATACTCAGAAAAGTGGTAAGGGACAAAGATGGACACTATGTACTAATCAAGGAATATGTGCAACTGGAAAGAATCAGAGTATTAAACATATATGTACTCAAAAAGAGACCAGCAAATTATCTAATAGAGTTACTGAAAAATCTGAAAGAAGACATCAATAACAACACTATAATTGTGGGGGACCTCAACACGGCCCTATCGACACTTGATAGGTCAACCAGACTGAAACCCAACAAAAATATACTAGCCCTGAAAAGAGTAATGGAAGAAATAGGACTAGTAGATATATATAGGACACTCCATCCCAAAAAACCTGGATACACATTCTTCTCCAATGTACATGGGCCATTCTCCAGGATAGACTACATGCTGACACATAAAACTTACCTCCATAAAATCAAGAGGATAGAAATTCTGCAGGCTACTTTTGCTGATGGCAAGGCTCTGAAATTAGATGTGAATTATAAAGGCACACAAAAGAAAAACTTTAACAATTGTAAATTAAACAGCCAGCCACTGAACAACCAGTAGGTCTGAGATGAAATCAAAGAGGAAATCAAAACTGCCCTGGAACAAATGACAATGAAGACACAAACTGCCAGAATCTATGGGACACAGCAAAAGCGGTCCTGAGAGGAAAATTTATACCTCTACAAGCACACATCAGGAAGGAAAAAGGGGCATACCTGAATAGCTTAATGATGCAGCACATAAAATTAGAAAATGACCAACAAAAGGAACCGAAAATAGGGAGACAGAAGGAAATAACAAAGCTGAAAGCAGAAATCAATAAAGTGGAAAACCAAAAAACAATCCGAAAGATCAACAAAAGCAGAAGTTGGTTCTTTGAAAAAAATAAACAAGATTGATAGACCATTGGCAAAACTTACAAAGAAAGAAAGAGAGAAACCTGATAACCTGTATTAGAAATGAAAAGGGGGAGATCACGACAGATATTACAGAAATCCAAAGGGTCATCAGAGACTACTTTGAGAAACTTTATGCTACTAAACATGAGAACCTAGAAGAAATGGATAAATTCTTGGACACTTATAACTTAACTTCCACAGTTAAATAAGAAGGATGTCACATATCTAAATACCCCATCACTATTGAGGAAATTAAAACTGTAATCTGCCCAAAAAGAAAATCCCAGGCCCAGATGGATTTCCTAATTAATTCTTTCAAATATTTCAAGAGGAGCTACTACCAATCCTAGCCAGACTCTTCCATGAAATTGAAAAAATAGGAACACTCCCAAACAGCTTTATGAAGCCAATATCACCTTGAAACCAAAACCAGACAGAGATGCTGCCAAAAAAGAAAATTACAGACCAATATCCCTGATGAATGCTGATGCAAAGATCTTCAACAAAATCCTGGCAAGAAGATTATACACTATGACCAAGTAGGTTTCATCCCAGGAATGCAAGGATGGTCTAACTTCCGTATATCTATCAACATCATACACAACATCAACAAGAAAAATAAAATTCACACGATCATATCAATAGACACAGAGAAAGCATTTGATAAGGTCCAACACCCATTCTTGATCAAAACTCTCAGCAAGATGGGAATGAAAGGAACCTTTCTCACTCTAGTTGAAGCCATCTAACACAAGCCAATGGCAAATATTATCCTCAATGGAGAAAAACTAAAAGCCTTTTCTCTAAGTTCATGTACAAGACAAGGCTGTCTGCTCTCACCACTCCTCTTCAACATAGTATTGGAAGTGCTTGCTATAGCAATCAGGCAAGAAAAAGATATCAAAGGAATCCAGATAGGAAAGGAAGAAATCAAGCTCTCATTGTTTGCAGATGACATGATACTCTACATAGAAAACCCCAAAGACTCTACCAAATAGCTTCTAGAAACAATAGACTCATAAAGGAAGGTGGCAGACTACAAAATTAACACACAGAAATCAATGGCCTTTTTATACACCAATGACGATATGGAAGAGATGGATGTCAAGAAGGCACATGAAAAAATGCTCTTTGTCACTAATCATCAGGGAGATGCAAATCAAAACAACATGAGATACCATCTCACACCACAGAGATTGGCATACATCACAAAGAATGAGAACAATCAGTGCTGGCGGGGATGTGGAGAGAAAGGAACTCTTATCCACTGCTGGTGGGAATGCCGTCTAGTACAGCCTTTATGGAAAGTGATATGGAGATTCCTCCAAAATCTGGAAATTGAGCTCCCATTTGACCCAGCTATTCCACTCCTAGGGATATATCCTAAGAACACAAGAATACAACACAAAAACCCCTTCCTCACACCTATATTTATTGCAGCACTATTCACAATAGCCAGGCTCTAGAAACAACCAAGATGCCCTTCAACAGAGGAATGGCTAAAGAAACTGTGATACATATACACAATGGAATATTATGCAGCTGTCAGGAGAGATGAAGTCATGAAATTTTCCTATACATGGATGTACATGGAATCTATCATGTTGAGTGAAATAAGTCAGAGGGAGAGAGAGACACACAGAATAGTCTCACTCATCTATGTATTTTAAGAAAAATAAAAATCATTTTTGCAACAACTCTCAGAGACAATGAGAGGAGGGCTGGAATTTCCAGCTCACTTCATGAAGCTCACCACAAAGAGTGGTGAGTGCAGTTATAGAAATAACTACACTGAGAACTACCATAAGCATGTGAATGAATGAAGGAACTGGAAAGCCTGTCTGGAGTACAGGTGGGGGTGGGGTGGGATGGAGGGAGATTTGGGACATTGGTGGTGGTAATGCTGCACTGGTGAAGGGGGTATTCTTTACATGACTGAAACCTAATCACAATCATATTTGTAATCAAGATGTTTAAATAAAGAAAAAATAAAAAAAGAAATATTTCTAATATAAATATATACTCCATACTATCACTATATCTTCAGTTAAATCTAAAAATGTCCGAACAAAAATAATTAAGAAATATTTTAGAACTGTTTTGGATTTTCAAAGTTATTTAGAACTATTATTATTAGTCATGGTATCAATTATTGGAAAGGAAGATAATTATCTCCAGTTTACTTTCCCCAAACTCATTCATCACTATGCCAGGTTTAAATCTACAGTAGGTATATTTGTTCATGATAATGATTCCTATTTATTGAATCTTTATCATAGACTGAATGGAATATATGAGTTATTCTCCTGTTAATCAAAAGTCCTTATGAGACTTTTTATGATATATAACTTTATAAAAATAGTTATGAAATTAAAAATAGCAATTGTGAAAAAGAAACATTAATATAAACATTTTTAAACAGGTAAATGTATAGAATCAGCTCACATTCTGTCTTCTTCACATGAGAGCACCAATTATTAGAGGTGAGGTTTCTCTGTTTATTGGCTACAACAGAGCCTTCCATTTTTTACACCTCTGAAGGTTTTATCCATGATTTTATCCATGATTTGGCCATAAGCACGCCCATAGCATTTACCCATAACCAATGGATGGAATGTAAATGTTCGAGAACTTCAAAATGGAGTAATTTGTCTGCACAAGTGGCAGAAATAGAACAAAGAAAAATATTTTCCTGAGAAAACCTTGAATGTCAAGGGCCACTAACCTTTTCCCAACCTTGGGGTTGGAAGTTAAGGGTTGGGAGAGTGCTAAACTGGCAAACAATCTCACGTCCTTCCTCAGGTTTTCCTGTCTTCAAAGGGACCCAGTTCTTTCCCAGGACTGCCTGGCAGTGTTCAAACTTCCAGGCAGATTCCCAGTACCCTAGATGGCTTATTTTTGGAGAAGACAGCAATATCTTAACCTGAGGCCTTGGTGCTTCTGCAATCAACTACAAGCAAGAAACAATGTCAAGCTTAGAAGACATCTTGCATATCACTCAGGGTTGCTCATTTGACAAGGGGCAGCCTTGAGGAAACTCTCTTCTTTCTCACTGCCAGGAAACAGACACAGGAAACCATCCTTCTCCCTTGAGTATTGAATGGACACCAAGTCTCCTTCTCCTGGTCTCATTTATTTCTGTGCCTTAGTGTAAAGACCTATGTCAAACCCACATGTCTGTTATGTTTTTTATTCTGCTTCCTCTGAGAGCACATTGTTTTCTTTCTGTAGCCTTAGTCCCATGAGTTTGTAGCAGGAATTGGGGAGCCCGTGTAAGCCCATATCTCTCATGTGACTGTCCATTCTTTAATATAAGGGCTTTTTGTTCCTCCTCTTCCTTGGACTTGCTTTTTCAAAAAATTGTTAAGCTAAACTTTTTTAAATTTTATTGAAACCATTGTTAATTCAAGTTCTTTGTAGTTGAATTTCAAGCAGCTGAAACAGTGAATTAGGGCCTTTCCCACCATGTGTTGACCTCCCACCACCAAAGTTCCCAGAGTACATCCTCTACCACCACCACCCTTAACTCTCTGTCCTGTCAGTTTAATAGGTCCATTTTAAGTTTATATTATTATCATGTGGGTCTCTTAAATCTAGTGTTGTTGACTTTGGTTTGTATTTAGTACTGTCCTTTTTTCCCCTCCACCAATGTTCTTGAGACCAGTTAGCCCTTGGCTGCCATCCTCTCCCCCACCCCCAGTTTTGTAGAAGAATGCAGAACTATGAGGTTAAAAAATAATTCATGTCCCAAGGTTCTGTGAAAAAAAGGTGAAAATCCCTATCTAGAAGATAAAAAAAGATTTAAAAAATATTTTTAAAAAGGGGTGGTGATAGCAGGTTTGTTTTTATTTATTTATTTTTTTGCATAGGCACAGTAAATGTTGGGGGGAAATTATAAAGGAAATATCCTTGGGCTAAAAACAGGGTGTTTCAACCCATGAAGCATCTTGTCATAAGACCAACTACAGGCTCCAGGCATACTAATTGTTCAATCCCAAGATCTTTCTTCATAGTCCCAGGAAAAGTTCTCCTCAATCATAGTTGTCACCGTTAGGCTTCTGTAATTAGAGATCTTGGTTTTTGCTCAGATCCTATGTTGAAGCTGGGGTGTCATGGAGCACCTTCTGATTTCATCTCACTGTTAGGTGGTGAAGCAGAATGTTAAACTAAATTTTCTAGTAAATTTATTATCACTTTTCATTATAAACTTTTAAATAATCAGATCACTTCTTCCTGGTGTGCTATTCCCTTATTTGTATCTACACACGTATCAATGAACATACACACACACACACACACACACACACACTATTTGTTTTTTGTTCATGCTATTTGTAAGAGAAGTTAAGCTGCCAATATGAACTTTATATTAGTCAATATTGCAACTAAAATTAGTGAGATAAGAGAATTAAAAACATTTAAAGGAGAAAATCTAAATAAGCGCATAAAAGTACAAAGTGCTTTATCCTAAGAAAAGGGATATTGGCTTTATGTTAGAAAATATTATGTTATACGTATGGCTTAAACATCTGCTAATGCACAGAGATTGCAATAAAAATATCTATGAATAACTGTAAATGAATAACTTGGAAATCCTGTTTTTTAAATAAACAAATATTTTTAAAAATTTATGAGCAATACTCAGTTTTGTTTTTTATTTATATGCATTGTATTCTGATTTGCAATGATTTGAAATTTAAAGAATGAAATGTAAGAACAACAATAACAAAGATGAAACATCAGATAGGAAAGAAAACAAAATCTATAATGTTATGACTACAACTCCAGAAAGCACTACTAAGACTGCCTTTATTTTTATTTATTTTTTTTACTTTTTTTTTTATTGTAACTAAAGTTCATTACACAGAATTATTTATGATACACAGTGACAATTAATGAAGGGCATTCCCACCACCAATGTTATCCTCCCTCCACTCTTGTTCCCAGCATGTCTCCTACATCTCCCTCCTTTACCCCCCCCCCCCCCCAGAATCCTAGTGCAAATGGTCTCCGCCTTACAGTTTGTTATATGTTGGGTATCTATTCTGTTTGGTGTTCCAGTCTGGTCATTTTTTTATTTACACTACATGTTCATATGACTGGTCCTGGTATCATTCTCCCCCCCCCCAATTTATGAGGCTGAATGATTCAAATTATGCTATTCTGTTGGAGGTAAAAAGGTTAAGGAAAAGAGGGAAAAAATTTAGTATCAACTACTAAAAAAAAAAAAATCACCGAATAATATCCACAAAAGTGGAAAAGAAAGAAAAAAGTGGAAGAAAAAGTGCTGCAGTGGCAGGGTTTGTGTTACCCCACCTTTTTTTTTTTTTTTTTTTTTTTTGTATAGGCACAGCATGTATTGGGGAAGGAAGGAAATTCCCGTGGCCTAAGAGATTCAGGGTTTCTCCACTCTTGAAGCATATTGTCATGGGAACAACCACTGGCTCCATACCTTCTCATTGCCATATCCCAGGTTTTTTTTCTAAGACTGCCTTTAAATAAGTAATGAATGCTCCAAAGCACGAGTAGAACAGAGGTAAAAAAAAATGGACAAGGATAGAACGGACAGACTCTGGAAGGATGTGAAAATACTATTTATCAGAAATGCTCCTTGGAAGGGGCACTAGGAAAATGAGTGAGGAGAGTTTTTCTCAAATAATGTTTATTTAGACGCAAATATGTTCGTAATAGAGTTTTAGACATATAATGTTCTAATACCAGTCTAACGCTTGTGTCAGTTTTCTTCTACTAATGTTCCTAAGTTTCATTCTAGACTTCCAACTGCCCCCTTAAAAAGAACATTATTACATTATATCATTGTAGTTAGGGCCCCAGACAAATACCATGCAGATGGCTCTATGCTCTAGTCTTCAGGTCACATCACCTCCACAATACTGATATGTCCAACAGTCTTGATCTGAGGCCCTGTTACCTCCCAAATGCCTCTTCCTACTTACCACCTTCACTTATCTTCTTACATTGAGCTTTTAATTTCCGTAATCTAGGGTCAGCTGTTTGCCTGTGTTTGGTATCATATATCCCTTTTTCATGTTATTTTACTTATCACAGACAAATGGGGTCATACAGTATTTATCCTTTCCGTTCTAATGAGAAGAATTTTTACTATACTCTTTTTTATCACTTGAATTTAGAACCTTGTATTTTATATCACCAAAGTACTGATGGGTTTGAAAGAGGGAAAAGGCATACTAGACTGGTAGAGAGATAATATTACTTTGATGAAGGTGTAGTGTGGTCAGATACATTTTGAAAAACAATAAAACCTTACCCCTAAATTATAAACAAGCTGGTAAATCAATGTGACTCAAATAAATACAAAATAAGTGAGTATAAATAAATAATATCACAACATCTTTCATTAAGACAATCTCACATATGTTTTCTTTAAGGAGTATTTACTGATTGCTAACTATTGACCAAAGTATATTCTACTAACCAGGTAGAAAAGAGGTTTTGAAATGGGCTAGAGTGATAGCACAGAGGGTAGTGCATTTTCCTTGCACGTGGCCAGCCTGGATTCCATTCCCGGCATCCCATATGATCCCTGAGCCCACCAGGAGTGATTCCTGAGCACAAAGCCAAGAGTTACCACTATGTACAACCAAGTGTGGCCCAAAAACAAAACAAAAAGATTTTGAAACTTTGGAGTTGGAGATATAACACAGGGTTAAGTTACTTGCTTTGAAATCTGCCAAACCCTTGTATGATCCCTAGTACTACATGGTCTCCTGAGACCCTCGTATCATCTGAATGATCAGAAGATCTTGACACTATGGATCTCATATTTTAATAGCATGTAGATATAGGTAATGATAAATTATTCATATAAGAGGTCAAAGAATGATTGTTATTAAAGGAAATTACAGCCAGAGAATAGAGAGGAGTATATAATTTTGTCATGAAAGGGTTTATGATAAAGTGATATGTAAACATACTCCCTAATAAACGAAAACCTGATCTGTAAGAACACAAGTACAAAAACTTTCTCAGAAAAAGAAATTCAGAATCTCTAAAACTGAAGCATGTTCAGTACATCTGAGCAGCAGCAATGGAGCTTTCACACCTGAGAAGGTTTCAAAATGGAAATAGATAAAGCAGAACGAGATAGCAAAGGGCCTTGATAGTGAATTGTTGCAAGTCAAGCCCTGATGAGGTTGACTGATGGAGGGATAGAGGATGAGGCCTTTCTCCTCCAGCTCGGACCACGCATCTGTTACCCTGTTCAGCAGGCAGTTCTGAGGTAAATGCGGCAGGAAGAAAGCCAACAGGGAGTCAGGCTTCCGAAGAAAACAGCTCTTTATTCCGTGAAGAGGCCGAAGCCAAAAGACTTCAGAATAGGCTCCAGGAAAAAAGCCCCTTGCCTTCCACAGACCCTTGCTTTTATGCCCCAGAATCAGGTACCACCCAATGGTGGGATCAGATACCACCCAATGGTGGGAGCAAAATCAGGTACCAAGCTAGGATGGGAGCAGAATGCCAAGGTAGGGCACAATCACCGATCAGGGCTGGGGCAGTAACGTAATAATCTCATTGAAATGTTTACATACACAACAGTGAATAATCCTTTAAAACTGGTATTAATATTATCCCTCTGTAAAATATAAAGTATTAACCCAAAGGATTAAACCCCAAGGAGTTAGAGAGATGAAGACAGAGAGAAAAAAATAATCTGAGGACTACATGTAGATTTTTTTTTATGACGTATATAAATTATTTCAGGAAGAATCTTGATAAAGTTTCTAATATCCTTAAAATTAAAATAATTTAAAAACAAAAAACTCATAAATCATGGTTACCATTCTTCTTGGTTACCATTTTGCTTTGACTAGTTTTATTATTTGGTTTAAATACTATTCCCATTTTCATATTTTTATTATACTTTATGTTAAGTATTTACTGGCATTTTATGTTACTCTGCCAAATATCTAGTACATAAAAAAGAATATGATATTCCTGACTTTAAACAATTCACATTTTAATTGAAAAGAGAGCTATGTAATGAGAACATTGTGATAAAAATAGGATAAGGGTCACAATAGTGAAAAGTAGTTTATAAACAAATTCATTCTTCTACCATAGCAATAACATAAGAATGGGGATATTGTAAAAGCTTTATAGAGGTAGAGAGGGGTGAGTTGGACATATAAAATGTGTAAGAGGTGGGGGTAGGGTGATAGCATAGCCAATAGGACATTGCCTTGCACATGGCTTACTTATATTTAATTCTGAGCACCCGATATAGAACTCCAAACCAGCCAGCATTAATTTTTGAGTACAGAGCCAGGGGTAACCACTGAGCACCACTAGGTATGGCCCCCAAAACAAATACACTTTTATTTAATAATTCTTTTTGTCTTTATTTAAACATCTTGATTACAAATATGATTGTGATTAGGTTTCAGTTTGTAAAGAACACCCCCTTCACCAGTGCAACATTACCACCACCAGTGTTCCAAATCTCCCTCCATCCCATCCCCACCATCTGTACTCTAGACAGGCTTTCCAGTTCCCTCATTCATTCACATGATTATGGTAGTTCTCTGTGTAGTTATTTCTATAACTGCACTCACCACTCTTTGTGGTGAGCTTCATGAAGTGAGCTGGAAATTCCAGCCCTCCTCTCATTGTTTCTGAGAGTTGTTGCAAAAATGACTTTTATTTTTCTTAAAACCCATAGATGAGTGAGACTATTTTGTGTGTGTCTCTCTCTCCCTCTGACTTATTTTACTTAGCATGATAGATTCCATGTACATCCATGTATAGAAAAATTTCATGACTTCATCTCTTCTGATGGCTGCATAATATTCCATTGTGTATATGTACCACAGTTTCTTTAGCCATTCCTCTGTTGAAGGTTGTTTCCAGAGCCTGGCTATTGTGAATAGTGCTGCAATAAATATAAGTGTGAGGAAGGGGTTTTTTATTGTATTCTGTGTTCTTAGGGTATATCCCTAGGAGTGGAATAGCTGGGTCGAATGGGAGCTCAATTTCCAGATTTTGGAGGAATCTCCATATCGCTTTCCATAGAGGCTGTACTAGACGGCATTCCCACCAGCAGTGGATAAGAGTTCCTTTCTCTCCACATCCCTGCCAGCACTGATTGTTCTCATTCTTTGTGATGTGTGCCAATCTGTGGTGTTAGATGATATCTCATGTTGTTTTGATTTGCATCTCCCTGATGATTAGTGATGAGGAGCATTTTTTCATGTGCCTTTTGGCTATTTGTATTTATTTTTATATCAAAGTGTCTGTTCATTTCTTCTCCTCATTTTTGATGGGATTATATGTTTTTTTCTTGTAAAGTTCTGTCAGTGCCCTGTATATTTTGGATATTAGCCCCTTATCTTATGGGTGTTGGGTGAATAGTTTCTCCCACACGGTGGGTGGCTCTTGTATCCTGGGCACTATTTCTTTTGAGGTGCAGAAGCTTCTAAGCTTAATGTATGCCCATCTGTTGATCTCTGCTTCCACTTGTTTGGAAAGTGCAGTTTCCTCCTTGAAGATGCCTTTAGTCTCAATGTAATGGAGTTTTTTTTAAGCTATGTGATGTTCTATATACCTTAAGGTATCAGGTCTGATATCAAGGACTTTAATCCATTTGAATTTAACCTTCGTACATGATGTTAACTGGAGTCTATATTCGCTGTTTTGCAAATAGATAACCAGTTCTGCCAGCACCACTTGTTGAAGAGGTTTTCCCTGCTCCACTTAGGATTTTTTGCTCCTTTGTCAAAAATTAGGTGATTGTAAGTCTGAGGAACATTGTCTGAGAACTCAAGCTTATTCCACTGATCTGAGGGTCTGTGTTTATTCTAATACCATGCTGTTTTGATAACTGTTGCTTTGTAGTACAGTTTAAAGTTGGGGAAAGTAATGCCTCCCATTTTCCTTTTCCCTAGGAGTGCTTTAGCTATTCGAGGGTGTTTATTGTTCCAGAGTAATTCTTATTGTGACCAAAGTGAATGATGAATCTTTCACATAATGACAATAAATTAGGGCCATTCCCACCACTAGTGTTGTCCTCCCTCCACCCCATTTCCAGCATGCATCCCATATCTTTCTCTTTTTCCCCCCAGACTGCTAGTGTAATTGTTCCCCTTTGTGTATAGCTTGTTGTAAAGATTGGGTATCAATTCTGTTGTCATTGACTTTGGTTTTTGTGTTTGAGTCTGATCATTTTTTATTTCCACTCAATGTTCACAGGACTGTTTGGTCGAATTTTGCAGCAACATGGATGTATTTAGAAAATATTATGTTGGGCCTGAAGAGATAGCACAGCGGCGTTTGCCTCGCAAGCAGTCAATCCAGGACCAAAGGTGGTTGGTTCGAATCCCGGTGTCCCATATGGTCCCCCGTGCCTGCCAGGAGCTATTTCTGAGCAGACAGCCAGGAGTAACCCGTGAGCATCGCCGGGTGTGACCCAAAAATAAAAAAAAATATTATGTTAACCTAAAATTTTACTGTGAATGATTTGCACCAATTTGATCAAAATAAAATTTATTATAAAAAAGAAAGAAAAAAATTCTTTTGATAAAAATATTATGTTAAATAAAGTAAGTTAGAAGAAGAAAGATAAATACAGAATGATAGCACTTATCTGAGGTATTTAGAATATATACCATATATACATATAATACTCCATGAAGAATCATAATGATCTAAAGTGTAGAAACTCCAAACATCGTAGGTGTCATTGAGGAGAAGTTTCAAATCATGTAGAAGAGGGACAACACAAAGCCTTGACTATTACCAGAAAGAAACCAGCAACAATGGAAACAACAGTTTAGAGTGAACAGGTAAGCAATCACTCTCTAACTACAAAGGTCTACAATAATATACTAATTTATTTATCCACAGAACCAGATACAGAATATGACTGGAAGCCATTTAATTGTTTAATTTTATCAGGCATAAAATAACCCTTCAGTTTCTTTGTCCACAGTGATTCTTGGACATAGGGTGGACACCCTAATTTTATGCCTCGGTGCTCAGTCATACTCGGTACTATATACAGAGCTTATTATGACAATGTCTTGATAAAATACTCCAATTTACCCATTTCTTTTTGTTTTATGTATTCTGTTAGGAATTAAAGCATATGATCATTCAGACCACTGAAAAAGTCAACAGCGCACCACAGACTTATGTTACAGATTCCACTTATCAAATACGTTTCTGCAAATTACCGTTTCCTTTATTCTTTCTCTTCTTTCTCTTTATTTTTTTCTCTTCCTACTTCTTTCCTTCTCTACTTCCTTCTTCTTCAATTCAATCTGTCAAATAAAGCCCACACTAGCAGGTTCTCTTTAGTAAAAGAATCTCGATACAGTTAAGTAATTTAAAAATTAAGTGGTTAAAGGAATACAAGGCCACCTGGTGCCTGTAGATGGTAGTATAAAAATGCTGCATGTAGATGCAAAAGAAAACATAAATAAAACATTGGACATTGTCTAGACAAATTTTAATAAGGTGTAATAATGTCCTTTATATCAGAGGTGTTATAGTAGAGGAAGAAGATAAGGAAATGAGAGAATAGCATCTTTGGGTGAACTATAACACACACTTATATTTGTAGACAAAAAGTTTGTTTTTCAAAATAAATAGTGACATATAAACCACAAAAACCAACATGTTGAACAACAAATGATCAAAGAAAAAATAACTAGAACTGGATTCACAGAACCGAGTTTAAGGGAATAGAAAGAAATGTGTGAAATGGAGGGGCTTGGAGGACTTAGTAGAAAGAAGTGTGTATCTAATGGTAGGTGTGGTGTTGGAATGATGTAGGAATGATAATGAACAGTATTATAAATCATAAAACCTCAATAAAGATTAAAATTTGGGGGATATTAGATTCAAGGAAATCTAAGTAGGGTTGTAGGTCAATAGAGTGCTTTAGATGGACTATTAAGAGGCACAAGTGAAGAGAAAAAGTAATCAAGATGATTACCAAGGATAGCTAAGCAGTTTTTGGTTTATTTTTTTTGGAACTATAGTTATCTTCATTTTCTACTGGCCTCCTTTTAAGAATCAGCTTAAAGCCTTTAATCATTAGTAAATCCTTTAAGAGCAGTTTTTATTGTCCATCCAGAAATACTTGATTCCTGCTATTCTGATCAAATAGTAAAGTCCAAACAACAACCAAAAAATCAATTATTTTATTAATCCTCTACATAATCGGCATCAAGTCACACCCATTTCCTCCTCTTTCTGATTCTACTTCTGTATTCCTCTGAGTAAGTTGTTAATTTTTCTAGAGAAGATTTCATAGTTAATTAACATTCATTTTAGGTCTTGTACCAACTATATTAATATTCCAAAGAGAATCAGTACCAAATAGTCAACCCTTATTAGATTTGACACTTGAATAAAACTTACTAGTTTTACACTTGTGTTTAGTAATAGTTGCATTTGAGGGCTCAGATAACAGACTAGCAGAAAGCAAATTAAGTAAAACCCATCTTTTATTTTAGTTAATGTACCTCTTAGAAATCTGGGTGCCAATATCCTGTTTCTCATATATTTGATTAGTTGATGTTTAGATCAATTATATAAATTGAGAATAAATTAGCCTTAAAAGGCTAGGATTTTATAAAACAAAATAATAATAATAATGTAATACCATTTTTACACTCAACATTCTAGAACACAAACACATAATCTACAGTTTGGTCCCAAATAAATTAACCAACACAGTTGCTACCAACTGTGTAGAAAACAAAAGTTGGCATAGTTAAAATATGTCTTCCTAATACCATATATGTATAAATAAACTGGCCAAGCTCTTTTGTTTCTTTCTTTCTTTCTTTCTTTCTTTCTTTTTATTTTTATTTTTATTTTTTTTTTTTGGTTTTTGGGCCACACCTGGCGATGCTCAGAGGTTACTCCTCGCTGTCTGCGGCACTGGGGACCATAAGGGACGCTGGGATTCGAACCAATCACCTTTAGGTCCTGGATTGGCTGCTTGCAAGGCAAACACTGCTGTGCTATCTCTCCAGCCCCAGCTCTTCTGTTTCTAATGAAAAGTATATAAGGTGTATCCACTCTGGAGATTCATCCTCATCTCAGCTAAGATGTATAAACTTGGCTTTTGTTAACCCTCTAGAGAAGCTTTTGTTCTCTCCCAAATCTGTCTCTTACTTTTATATAGATATATAATTTTAGTTTATTCTTAAAATTTTTTACAATTAATAAGAAAAATAAGTCTTAGAATTAATTCATATAAGAAGAAGAATTCTGATAAGAGGGGCTAGAGTGAAAGTACAGGGGATAGGAGTTTTCCTTGCACTCGACCAATGAAGATTTAATCCCCAGCATCCCATATAGTCCCCCAAACACACAGGAGTGATTTCTGATGCAGAGCCAGGAATAACCCCTGAGAAACACCAGGTGTGTGCCTCCAAAGAACAAACAATCCCCCAAAATTCTTATAAGAATTCTTATCATTAATAGTTTTAATAATTATAGTTATAATTCTTATAATTATTTTATAATTATTTTAAATTAAAATTTATTTTATTAAACCCATTGTGATTTACAAGGTTCTTTATAGTTGAGTTTCAGACATACAATGAATCAGGACCAATCCCACCACCAGTGTCAACCTCTCTTCATGTTTCTAGATTGCATCCCAATCACCACCGTTTGCTCTCCAGCCTTCCAGATTAATAGGCCCGTTTAAAGTTAAATCATTTAGAATTTAGATTGTTATGTATATAATTCTAAGTAAATTTTATAATAAATTTATTTTACTTGAGGGGCCTGAGCAATAACACATCAGGCTAGGTTCTTGCCTTGCATGAAGCTGACCTAGGTTCGATCCCTAGCACCTCATAAGCACCACCAAGAATAATTCCTGAGTACAGAGCCAGGAGTAATCCTACAGCAATGCCAACTGTGGCTCCCAGAAAACAAACCCAAAAAACTTATTTTACATCACTATAAAAATACATACAACATTACGGAGGAACACTGGCACCCTGAGTACAGATCTAACAGTTATGTATTCTAAAACATGCACCAATTTTTTTAATGATAAAAATCAGGAAAATTGAGCAAAATAGTATTGTTTCTGACCTAGGTTTTATCTGGTTTGTTGCCTTCTTTGGATTCACCTTTTTGTGTATAGTTTTCAATAATACTTTTTTGAAGGAGAATCTAAAAAGCTATAGCTGAGGACATCTATTTAAAAACAAGCCACTGGGGGAGATAGATAATCCCTGGCACCACATTGTCCTCCAAACCTCCAAATCGGATAATTCCGGGCACTGCAGGCCCTGACCAGCAGTGCTGTATTTGTGGGCTCTTGTAGTGAACGGCTGATCCACCAGACTGAGAAATCGGGGGGTGGGGGGTTTCAGGCCTCCTGAACACTGCTTGGGACCACCTCCCCTCTGAAGAGAAAGTAATCACTATAGAATTTCTGATTTAAAAATAAACAAATATGTTGTTTGTTTTCTCTGTACCCTCTGTCATGACAACTCCCTACTGCCAATAGAAAATGATCACATCTAAACTAGATCCATCTATCCTCAAATAACAGACATTGGCAGACACGGCACATTCTGAGACTATTTGTCAGACTTTGGCTGGTAGGATTTAAATTCTCATTCAAACTGACTGCTCCAAAGATAAGACAACTCTACAGTCACTGAAAATGCCTCTGAATACTATCATATTGACAGGCATACAGAAATGTGAAAGTGAGAATTGTGCAGAAACTTTGCACATCAATATTAATACTACGTGTTAATAAGTGTTAACACTACAACTTTAACTATATTTTCTAAGCTATAATTTAATTAAAATATAAATAGAAGAAGCATTGGTAGGGCAAAGAAGAATTAAAAGTTGAATAAAATTAATGAAAGTAAAGTTAGAGTTTAATGAATATAAAGATAAAATAAAGTTTCAGATTCTTTAGACTCCTTTTAACTTTATTATTAAGATCATGATAATGAAAATTCAGACAAATGAAAAGTCTGTATGAGAGTTTGCTTGCATCAGAACAGCACTGATTATGTATGAATGCTGTAATGTTCCACCATTGAAAGAAATTGGTCTGCTTATTTCATCTAAAATATTCATCTTTTTCTCTTTGTAGGAGACCACCATTTGTTGTTGTGTTTTGATACTATTTTATTTAGGAGCTTTCTTAGACAAAAGAAAAAAAAGACATTCAAAAGCAAGAGTTTCAAAAAGTCTACTTTTGTTCCTTTCTCTAATAACTATGCCTAAAAAATAAGAGATATTAGGACACTATGCCTATTTTTTTTATCTTGGTCTATGTCATAATCTATTTTCAAGATAATTCATGAGCTCTTTGCATTAGGATTATTTAAGACTCTTAGTAGAAACAAGACAGTATTCTTAGAGCCAGCTTATGCATTGAATGTTTGAGGTCCTGATTTTACACACACACACACACACACACACACACACACACACACACACACACACACACACACACACACACACACTGTTGCCCTAGCTTTTTTTTCCCATGGGAGTGTTGATCATTCATCATTTCTGCTGTTTCAACATAATACAGCACAGTTAGGTCTCCCACGTTTGTTGTTGCACCAGGGTCCTGACCTCTTTGAAGCATTTTGTACTTACTCTGCATCTTATATTCCTCTTTAACTCCTGATCTTATAATATAAGAATGTTTTTTTTTCTTAAAAAGCAAAACTATAGTTGTCTTTCAGGGAAACCCCAAATATCCTGTTGTGACTTAATGATACATTGCAATTCCTCATTTATTTGAAGATGTTATACTTTTTTTTTTGTTTTTTTTTTTTTGTTTGTTTTTTGGTTTTTGGGCCACACCCGGTGACATTCAGAGGTTATTCCTGGATATGAGCTCAGAAATAGTTTCTGGCTTAAAGGACCATATGGGATGCCAGAGGATCGAACCAGAGTCTGTCCTAGGCTATTGCAGGCAAGGCAAACGCCTTACTACTTGTGCTACCGTTCCAGCCCTGATATTGTACATTTTTATATGTGAGTCTAGTTTCTTAAATACACATCTAGTTGGACTAGAGTATTTCTTTGTTTCTACATTTTTTTTCTCTCTCACCTTGTCTCGATGGCCACATTGTGTCCCCACCACACAATCAACTTACTCCCTGTTTGCATTGCCCTCAATTTCATACAGTAATACTCATAATGACTATATTTGGGAATAATAATAAGCATATAACTATATTTGGACATGAAGCCTTTGGGAGAGAATAAGAGTTGGTAATGAGGAGAAAGATTCCATGTTGTGAATAGTGTCCATATTAGAAAAATAGATCTGAACTCTCTCCAACTATGCACAAAGTACAACAATGCACAGGATGGTCACAGTCCAGAGACAAGATAAAGGGGCTCCCAATAAAATTTAATTTTTTGGCTCCTTAATCTAAGGCTTTTCAATCTCTGAGAAAAATAAATTTGAGTGGCCGGGCTGTGGCGCTGGAGGTAAGGTGCCTGCCTTTCCTGCGCTAGCCTAGGACGGACCGCGGTTCGATCCCCCGGCGTCCCATATGGTCCCCCAAGCCAGGAGCAACTTCTGAGCGCATAGCCAGGAGTAACCCCTGAGCGTCACAGGGTGTGGCCCAAAAACCAAAAAAAAAAAAAAATTTTGAAAATATCACCAGTCTGTGATTTTGTTATGGCTTCCTGAGAAGACCCTTCATCCTCTTCATCAAAAAAAAAAAAAAAAAAAAAGACCTGAATCACTTTTTTTTTCTTTGGTTTTTGGTTTTGGGGCCCCACCCAGTGATGCTCAGGGGTTACTCAGGGCTTTGTGCTCAGAAATTGCTCCAGGCATGGGGAATCATATGGGAAGCTGGGAGATAGAACCTCTGTCTGTCCTGGGTCAGCCACATGCAAGGCAAACATCCTACTGCTGTGCCATCTCTCTGACCCCTGAACTTTCTTCAACTCATAACTACTGACCATCCAGAGCACTGGCTTTTTTCTGCTCAGTAATACGTTTCTATTTAGTTCTTTTGTCACAAATAATAAATACATGCTGTGATATTTTATAAACTCTCATAAGGGTAATGAAGACAAGAGTATTTCTCTGTTTAAATTATCAATAATTTATTGATAATTATTGACTTTAATTGACTTTTAAAATTATCTAATTGCTTTTAAATCTTCATTATATTTAAACAGTTTTTGTGTGTTTTAACTTATACTTCCTTTCATGCAAAGATGTATCACATTTTATAACTCCCCCTTCTATCCTATTGTTTTTCTTTTCACCAATCCAATACCTACTGAGACCAGTTCCAGGTTCATCTTTTCTAAGAAATATTCCCTGATGGTACTTTTCCTCTCAATCACACCATTGTCTAAACTCTTTGGCAACATTTAGTATTATTGTGAATTACAAAATAAGATAGAATTTAACATTTTAGTGCATTCTCTTTATTTCTTGGAACTTTCTAGCTGTTACTTTCATTTCTTTTGCACTGGCATGTTACTCAGCTAATTTACCATAGCCACTCATCTATGTTCTCCTATTTTTATACTATGAACACATCCAAGAATCTACTGTTTCTCTTTTTTCAACATATTAAATATATGTTAAGTTCTAGCCATATCTTTAATTTCTTTAGTATCTCTGTGACCCCAGCAAATTTAAGACCTTCTATACTGATATTTCAACTGTGCTCTGGTTTTGTTTTTATATAGCTTCTCACTAAGGAGATTGGTAAAAATCAGTCTGGTTTTCTTAAGGGCTTTTAATATGGTCCTTGATTACCTAGATTATTTGTGTAGCATATGAAAAAGTTTGTACTTTCTCTTTATTTCTGAGAGAATGTGGGAACAAAATTTAGCAAAGGTTCTCTGGAGTGCATTGTGAAAATTCAAAAGGAAGGAAACAAAGAAAGGAAGGATCAGGGAGCCAACTGCTTCTTGTACCATTGTCCATGTGCCCTTTCTAGACTGGTTCAGTGGGCAAACTAGCAGTCAGTGTTCCCATGCCCATTATTCTGAAACTTTAAATGTTTTCCCTGAACATGAGTCTCATTTCACCTAGCTTTTATGAGTAGCAGTACTTGTTATAATTGACTTTTAAAAGATCACTGTATTCATTATCAATACATATTTTATTTCATGAGTATTTTACTAGGCTCCAAAATCATAAGATAGAAATGAGAAGATTTCCTCCTCTTGAATTTCACATTTGTATGTGCCAAATCACAAAAATAAAATACACAGATAAAGCACAACAGATGTCCGTAAAATCTTCACTTGTTAAATACTTTCCATGCATGCAAAAAAGAGAGTCATGCTAATCAGTGTTAGCATAGTTGCATTAGGTCAGTAAATGACCATTATTAGGACTGAGATTCTCCATATCAAATAGTGTTCATTGAATACTTAGCCATTCATTTCCCAGGTGTTTACTCTATCAACTCTGTGCTTAATATTATACATTATTGTGACTCTCCCTTCTGCCCTAAATCCTCAGGAATATAATAAAAAGAATTAAAGTCCCATAGAGATAAAGACATATATAAGATACACTATGAATAAATAATATTTGATAAGAACATGATGAAAATTTGAAATGAAGGGCAGGACCAAGAGTGTGTTGCAGTATTCAATAATGACTACCCAGTTCTGATTCTTTAAATGTTAAAGAGGGGAGAAGAGATCAGGCTTTTATTAAATTCTGGAATGCACACAGGAAAGGATTAACTTTCCTTCTTCTTCTTGCCATTGGTCAACCTGAGATTGCATTCTTAAAGCTTTTATCATTTTATCATGGGGAAAGATTATGAAAAACATATCAAGTATTTGAGGTAAAGCCCATTTGGGAATCAACATTAGCAGACAATTTGCAATTAACAGTGGTTTTTCTTTGGTAGAGTACTTCTCAAAAATCACACACATTATTGGTCCTCTTAGCAACCCTTTATGTCAAACAATATGAATATCCCCAGTTTTAAAGATCAAGAAAATAAAAGGTCAGAAAGATTATCTGACTTGTCCAAGAAACTTAATGGAATGTTAAAGCCCTAACAGGAAACAGATGCATATCTCAAAGATTTGACTGAAAATGATTGAAGAGCAGGGTATGGGGCCAACCTAACAAGGGAGAGGAAAACATTCAGCTTTTAAAAAGTGGGAATTCGTGTCTACTCCTAGACCTGAACAAAGAGAACAATATTCCCAGAAACTGGTGAGAGCCATAATTATAAAAGTGGGGTCACCTAGCAGGATGGTGATAGATCAGAACTATTGGCAAAAAACAGCAAATCTACAGGAAAAAGTCTTAATCATACCCTCTCTTCCTATATTCCTCACCAGTACCACTCATTAATCTAAATAATTCATAATCTAGAGACTAAATATCATAGATCCCAAATAATTTTGCCAACAGTGGTCAGTTTCTGGAAAGATAAGTGGAGGTAGGCATTTTATTTACCTTGCATGCAGAAAGATGTTGGTTCGAATCCCAACATCCCATATGGCCCCCCATCTGCCAGGAGTGATTTTTGAGCGTAGAACCAGGAGTAACCCCTGAGCGCTGCTGGGTGTGACCCCAAAACCAAAACAAACAAACAAAAAGTATGTGAGCAGAATGAAGTCAACTGGAAGTGCCTGGAAGAGGGAGGCAAAAACAGTATATGAGGTGAAAATACCAGATTTCATTTGTAGAGCTCCAATTGTCTTTACCCTGTAATTACTAGTCAGAGATACCCCAGGTAGAAAATGAAGAGGTAAGTGCAGCTACTTAAAACATCTAGGAACCAGACATCAATCTTATTGAGATACATTTTTTTTAGGTTTGATACAAACCTCTGAATTTTCTGGTGACACATGGTTATTTTAGAACCCTTTTTTCTTATATAGAAGCCCTATCTTGTAATCTTCCTTTTTAATATAAAAAGAAATATATCTTTATCTCTTAAAAAAAAAGATGGATCCTGGGACCCAAGAATTAATACAGTGGGCAGAGTGCTGGCCTTGCACACAGTCAACCTGGTTTCAATTAATTATTGTCACCCATATAGTCCATTGAGCCTGCCAGGAGTGATCTCTGAAATAGCAAGGAGTATGCTTTGATCACTGCTGAGTGTGACTCCAAAACAAAAAACAACCAAAGAAACAAACTATCTACATCCTTATAGGTCAAAATGCTGAGTTTCAGTATAGTAGTAAGTTTTATAGCATTCTATTTTACATCAAGATAAGCAAGCATGGAAAAGATGATGGAATAATGTTTGTATGTTGTAATACAACAAATGTTTTTGTTTTAATTTATTTATTTAAAGAAAATGTATCAGCAGTAGGGTGTTTGCCTTTCACACAGCTGATCCAGGACAGACCTCAGTTTGATCCCCATTGCCCCATATGGTCCCCCAAGCCAGGAGCACAGCCAGGAGTAACCCCTGAGCATCACCAGGTGTGACCAAAAACAAACAAAACAAACAAAGAAAAGAAAAGAAAATGTATCACAAAGTTGACACAACTGATCATAATACATTTGTTTCAGGATGACAGAAAGTGAAGTTATTAAAAATATAAAGAAAATAGAGAATCTAAAAAAACTGGAAAAAGAAGAGGAAAGAGTCCATTATCAGTTATATTCATGAAAATTGTTGTATCACCAATAAAGTCATTAATACAATAGCCTAAGGTTTAGTACGCTCCTTTTTTTTTAGCGATAAGAGATACACTAAAATAAAAAGTGTGTGTGTGTGTGTGTGTGTGTGTGTGTGTGTGTGTGTGTGTGTGTGTGTGTGGCAGTTGTTGTTTTCATAGGCACAGCAAAATATGGAAGGAAAAACCCTTGGCTTAAAAACAGGGAGATCCTACCACTGAAGTATTTTGGCCTAAGACCAACTCAAGGTTCCAGGCATACTAGGTTATCCAATACCAGAGTCATACTCTGTGGTCCCAGTAACTGCTCTTCACCAATCACAGTTGTTGCTGTCAGGTTTCTGTAGTTATAGATTGTGAAATTTACAGATGAAAACAAGTTCTTATCTAATGAAGAAAGGAGCACAAAACACTTGACATAGTGACTTGGCTTAGACTTCAGTTGATTGGACATTGCCCATTCACCCCTGAACCATGGATACCATCCATGGAAACAAACATATTTTCCTACACCATCACCAGGAATAAAAATTCTACCAAGGAAGGCCCCACAACCACCATAGCACTGACTTACTCCAAAGACGGTTCTTATGACACCTTGACAACCTGGCAACAGTATAGTCTGTTTTTAGGGCAGGATTCTCTGCAATGCTAACTAATGGTGAGACGAAACCAGAAAACAAATTGTTTTTTTAAAAAAATAAATAAATGTGCTTTCCTGATGGAAAGCAATCTTACAGAAGTATAAACTTCCTTTATGAAGAGTCCAAGTATAGAAAGAGATAGAATGAGGTAGTAATTCAGCCAACTTCACTTATCACTAAAGAATAACTATATGCTTTCAAGACTGCAAAAACATATTTGGGACACTAAACCTTGAATCCTACTAGCATCCATTACACAATTTCATTCATCCTGTTTACTTTTTACTTAGTGCCTGTTTATCTCCTTTAATCTAGACTTCAGGAATGTGAAAAATCCCAACACTTAGCACTGTTCTTTCTAACTCTTCATAAAAAGATCAATAGTAGGAGCAAATTAAATAAAATAAAAGCACTGAGATAATTACAGAAGGAAACATGAAATTATTAGAACACCTAAGAAACTAATAGTAAAGTATTTTAAATCTTTGAAAAGGAAGTGGGAAAAGGAAACTCTGAAACTGAGAACGTTTAGAGGTGGTGGCAGATCAGATTCTTGAAAACAAACATTTTTACTCAGTTACTCAATCAGGACCTCTGTGAAGCTGTTTAGATGGGGCAGAGTCCCCTTTTTGAATGTCACTTCCCATTTCCAACTGGACAAAAAGTTAAGCACAAAGTGTTTTATCCCCCTCATCACACATTTTAGTTTTTATTTTTTAAAGATCTAGTTTAAGGTTTTTCTCTATGTTTAAACTATCTGTACTTCCTGTTACTGCTTAAACCAATGGTCTGGGTTAGTCACTATCATTTCCAAATATTTGTTTTCTTTTTGCCCAGAACAATGAAGATGTCTGGCTGAGAGATTCCAACACCTGAAATTCTCTTTGACAGTTAAACTAGTTGGCAGGCTACCAAGAAGTAATTTTTCATAAAAGCAAATATTTCATTATTTAAAATGTAAAAAATATCGTGATGATGCAGTGAAAAATAATTAAGGCAGTCTAATTTTATAATGACTCAGACCCAATTCTATGATTGACCTATTTTGCTAAGTTTGCCAATTAAGGCAGGGTCAAAGCTCTTGGAGCAAAAAAATGAATCTGGTCAATATCCTGACCACTAATGAGCTTTGTGCTTAGTTTTGCTTTGTAAGTACTTTTTTTTAAGTGGACCAGAGTATCAGGTAATATGGTATCCATAGACTACTAAATGTGCCTGACTTCTAACTCACATTAACAATCTAATAACAGGTTGGTGTGTTTTGGGCCAAACTGATGTCCACAGAAACTAATAGATTTGTGGGTATTTATTATGCAGTAATACAAACATGAATACATCCAAAGATTGCCTCCATTTACAATTAGGAAACTGATGAACAAAGAAATTAACTTGCCTAAAATTGCAAAGTAACTAGCAGAACTTGGCTTTAAGCCCAGATTTCTGGCTCCAAAGTGGAAATTGTTAGCCATGGCATGTGGTGAGCACCTGAAGCCGTCTTTGCCTGCAATTTGCTTTCCCTTTCCCTCTGGTACAGTTGAGAGAAAAGCCATTTTGAAAGCAGTAAATTCTAGGTCCCTGGCTTCTAGCCAGTCTTCAACTCTGTAACCTCCCTTTTCTTAAAAAATGGGAAATCCTAGGCTTCATTCCCAGATTTTTTTTCTTGACACCTCTTTATAAAAAGTGGAGGAGAGACAGTTTTTTGAATTATAGGCCTGTGGTTAAGAGAAAATGACATTTACTGGGGGAAGAAACTTGTTATGGTCTTAGGTTCTCTGCCAAATGCAATGAAAAGGGGGCTTTTAATGTCACATATGTGTTAAAAAAGATTTAAAGAGACACTGAAGAAAATACTTAGCTGGTGCTGCCAAATTATGCAGGCCTATCCACAAGTGCATTCTGTTTTTATGTATGTTTTATTTAATACTTTCATTCATTTTTTTCAGAGTTTAGGTGATGTGGTTATAATAATGTTCATGTGTATAATATTTATATACACAGATACTGCATCCCTAAAGCACTAACACCTTCCACCAATGGTCTTATGTTGCTGTTTCAAAATAAAATAAAAATGTTTAAAAATCCACTTTATTTTAAGGGATTTATGGAGACATGCCAGCTCCACAATGATATGAAAATGAAGCTCTGAAATATTAGCAAGGGCAAGGACTCTTTCTTTTGAAGGTGTAGGGGTCTAAAAGAATGAGGCAATATTCATTTTCATGAGTATTGATTTAAAGAGTCAAATTGTTTTAAACTTTCTGAAAACCCAACCGAACCCCTCTCATTTAAATAAATGTGGACTAAAGGTTCAAGTAATAATGACAGAATAAGATAACCAGAGGAATAATCCAAATGACTAATGTCAAGAGAATGAAGATTGAAGAAATTAGGAAGTCTTAAAAAATACTACTGGGTGTATTACCACCAAAATGCATTTTTCTCTTCGGACAATTTCATCTATACCCTTGAGTACTTCAGCTTTATATATCTCAGTCATTTCATTTATTTGTCATTACATACTTGTTAGTTTATTTGTTTTTGCTTTTAAAACATTCTTGAGAGTCTCTTTCATTAGTCTCCAAATATCTCAGACACTTCTCACTTAAATCCTGTGCCCCAAACAGGACAAAATGATACATACTTTCTTTGGTTAAAGGGCCCCACTTTTCTGGGACCATAAATAGAGACATTAGGGTTGGACAGCCAATATGCCCAGAGCCAATATGCCCAGTTGGTCTTTTGACAGTATGCTTCATAGGTGGAGACACCCTGTATCTCTTAGACCAATGGAATTTTCTTTCTAATTTCCCCAATGTTTGAAGTGCCTATACAAAAAAGAAAAAAAGCCACACCTGCCCCTCTTTGTCTTTCCTTCTTTTAATTTTACTTATATTCTACTTATATTCTCCCACTTTTCCACAGAACCATAGAACTTGAATCACTTTGTTCTGTCTCATATTTCTATGTCTTCTACAAATTGAGAAAAAAAAATTAAGTGGATGGGTCCAGGGGAAAAGTCGTCTAAGGAATGTTGAATGGGGAAAATAAGAGGAATGATCTAATTACCCAAGCCAAAGTCAACAACAATAGAATCAAGAGACCCATACTATAACAAGCTAAACACAAAATGGACCTGTTACACTAATAGTCCAGAGAGTTGGGGGAGGGGGAGATGTATGGGATGCATGCGGGGAACTGTTATGGAGGGAGATCAACACTGGTGGTTGGGAATGACCCTAATTCACTCTTACTAAACACCTAAACTACAACTGTGAAAGACTTGTGATTTACAAAGGCCTCAATAAAAATAATTTTAAAAAAGTACCCCACTGAAATATTATAGTTAAAAGGCCTTTATATGTAAAGGTTCTGTCAAAGCAATGGGCTATGCATATCTGGAATAGCATTACTTAGCTATACTAATGCCATAGACTTTCAGAAATAAGAGTATAAAATATGTTGCAATGGTAAGACTTTTTGGGTAAGAGACTCACATAGAAAAATATTAATTTAATGGAAATTTTTTAAAAATTAGGTTGTAGAATCTTGTATTTTTGACACTAAATTGTTTCATTAATAAAGAATGTTGAGATGAGCAAACCAACTTAAATATAAAAATGTCTTTAAACTTGGCAATCATTACACACAGATTTAACAATATTTTTGTTCACAGTTATTACAATTTACATGATTTATAATATAATTAGTCAATTAATAGTTTCTCTATTTATTAAAGAATAGTCTTGTATTTTTGGTTTTTGGGTCACACCCAGCAGCGCTCAGGGATTACTCCTGGCTTTATGCTCAGAAATCGCCCCTGGCAGGTACAAGGGACCATATGGGATGCCGGGATTCGAACCACCTACCTTCTACATGAAAGGCAAACGCCTTACTTCCATGCTATCTCTTTGGTCCTGTAGTCTTGTATTTTTAAGTAAACCTGCATCTTGATGATATTGCTGCCCCTTTTCATTCCCATGAACTAGCTCTCTTGAAGTAATATAACCTCCTAAAGACTGTGATTAATTTAGGAGATAATATATAAGATTTTACCAAACACGATGACAAGCATCTGGGAATTATTCAATGGATAGTAAAATCTAAAGATCAAAAGAATTTTACTGAGGACCCATCAAAGAGATGAATGTCAGTCTAAAGCATTTTGGTACTTATTAACTACCACTTATGGGATTAGACCATGTAAATTAGAAATATTTATGGAAGTTCTCACCATCATATGTAGTCAAACTCACTTAGAAAAGAGAGGAAGTTACAGAGAAGGAATATGGACAGATGCAACCCTTCTGTGGGAGAATTGGGTTATACCAAATAGCGCATCCCCTATTTGAGTATATATAGCAGCAATCATTTCACAAACATCTTCTATAGGTAGAAGTATCTGACCTACTATTTATATCAAGATGATAACAGCCAAAAAAGATTTTATCTTACACATTGGCGAAATCTGAGTCAAGCAGAAAAAAGGGGGTATCCCCCTTTCTCTCAGAAATTCACCTGAAATCTATGGCTAGGATATAGCTTGATTTTTTTGCTCTACTTAAAAACAAATTCATGGTCTGGGAGAAACTCAGTACATTGACCTTGAATGTGTGATCCTAAAATCAGCAGGTTTAATCTCTGTTATGGGAAAATATTAAAAATAAAATATTTTCTCTTTTCCTTCTTTTTTTTATTGTGGTGGTGATGGGGGACACAGCTGGCTATACTCAAGTTTTACTCCTGACTCTATGGCCAGGTATCACTTCTGGTGGGGCTCAAGAGACCAGATTGGCTACTAGGGTGTTGAACCAGGCTACACTGTACACCAGGTAAATGCCCTTACTGTTGTATTATCTCTCTGCTCTTCCATTCCAGAATTCAATCCAAGAGAATAATCTTTTATCACTCATTGAGAGGATGATATGAACTACAGTAATTGCAAAACCATTTGTGTTTCTCTAGAAATAAGCTCTATGTATAATTTTACTATTTCATTTTTGTTGTCCACAGACTGGAATTTTTAGGTCTACACTACCACCTTACCAATCATTGTGTTCCTACACTACGAATTGGATTTAAATGCAGGCTTCTTGTGAAGTAGTCAGACTTTTCCTCTTTATACTCTATATCCAGTGGTAATCAGTTTAGGATGATAGCCATGGAAAATTTGTTGCCTGCAGTCATGTTTGCTACTTCTAATATAGCTATTTCAGAGGACACAAAACCTGCTATTCATCACCTTGAATCAATAGGTACCAAACCCTTCTTTGGTGAGTGACTGTAGTAGGAAGGCACTACAATCTATTTCTCAAGAGATGCACAGAAAAGGGAAAAGGGAGCCACTCCATGATGTCTAGGCTGCAAAAAGAAGAAATTACCATGAATGCACTGCCTTGCCAACTAGACCTCAGATCTGACAGGATATTGAAGAAGTTGGGGTTTCCAAAATTGCTGCTCCTCACCCTTGAAGTGTAAATCATATTTTGAGCCTGCAAGCTGTTGGACCTGTCAGATGACCTAGGTCACTCAAATAAATATACAAAACCCCAACATGCAATCTTGAAGAAGCATTTTCTTTACTCTGACCTCATGTCTAATTAGATTCACAGCATATTTTACATTCCCTCTAAAGATACCCATGATATTCTTCAAAGAAGTGGATCAGGCATTTTTGAAATTCATTTGGAACAATAAACACCCTAGAATAGCTAAAGCAATCATTGGAAAAAAGAATATGGGAGGAATTACTTTTCCCAACTTTAAACTGTACTACAAAGCAATAGTTATCAAAACAGCATGGTATTGGAATAAAGACAGGCCCTCAGATAAGTGGAATAGACTTGAATACTCAGAGAATGTTCCCCAGACATAAAATCACCTAATTTTTGATAAAGGAACAAGAAATCCTAAATGGAGCAAAGAAAGCCTCTTCAACAAGTGGTGTTGGCACAACTGGCTAGCCACTTGCAAAAAATTGAACTTAGACCCCCAGCTATCATCATGTACGAAGGTTAAATCCAAATGGATGAAAGACCTCGATATCAGACCCGAAACCATAGATTATATAGAACAACACATAGGTAAAACACTCCAGGACATTGAGACTAAAGGCAACTTCAAAGAGGAAACTGCACTCTCCAAGCAAGTGAAAGCAGAGATTAACAGATGGGAATATATTAAGCTGAGAAGCTTCTGCACCTCAAAAGAAATAGCGCCCAGGATACAAGGGCCACCCACTGAGTGGGAGAAACTATTCACCCAATACCCATCAGACAAGGGACTAATCTCCAAAATATACAAGGCACTGACAGAACTTTACAAGAAAAAAACATCTAATCCCATCAAAAAATGGGGAGAAGAAATGGACAGACACTTTGACAAAGAAGAAAATCAAATGGCCAAAAGACACATAAAAAAATGGTCCACATCACTAGTCATCAGGGAGATGCAAATCAAAACAACTATGAGGTACCACCTCACACCCCAGAGATTGGCACACATCACAAAGAATGAGAACAAACAGTGTTGGCAGGGATGTGGAGAGAAAGGAACTCTTATCCACTGCTGGTGGGAATGCCGTCTAATTCAACCTTTATGGAAAGCGATATGGAGATTCCTCCAAAAACTGGAAATCAAGTTCCCATATGACCCAGCTATACCACTCCTAGGAATATACCCTAGGAACACAAAAATACAATACAAAAATTCCTTCCTTACACCTATATTCATTGCAGCAGTATTTACCATAGCAAAACTCTGGAAATTGCCAAGATACCCTTCAACAAATGAATGGCTAAAGAAACTGTGGTGCATATACACAATGGAATATTATGCAGCCATCAGGAAATTTTCCTATACATGGATGTACATGGAATCTATTATGCTGAGTGAAATAAGTCAGAGAGAGAGAGAGAGAGAAAGACGCAGAATGGTCTCACTCATCTATGGGTTTTAAGAAAAATGAAAGACATTCTTGCAATAATAACTTTCAGACACAAAAAAGAAAAGAGCTGGAAGTTACAGCTCACCTCATGATGCTCACCACAAGCAGGGATGAGTTTAGTTAGAGAAAAACTACGTTTTGAACTATCCTAATAATGAGAATGTACGAGGGAAATAGAAAGCCTGTCTAGAGTACAGGCGGGGGTTGGGTGGGGAGGAGGGAGATTTGGGACATTGGTAATGGGAATGTTGCACTGGTGATGGGTGGTGTTCTTTACATGACTGAAACCGAAACACAATCATGTATGTAATCAAGGTTTTTAAATAGAAAAAAATTTTAAAAAATCATCATTAATTTCTTCTCCCCAACTGCTCAAATCCTCAGGGAGTCCCTAATAAGCTGAATGGTCTGCACAGGTATGTAGCACTAGGTCCTAGAGGGTCTGAGATTATGTGGGTTTGGAGTTAGTTACTCTATATTGATTTCAATGTTAGTGCTGAAAGCATGCATGAGGGTCAAGGATGTGGGTGCACTAAAGAGAATCATAGGGGACATATTTAGAAATAATGAACTACTGAGTTTTTTAGTATTTTTATTAGTTTGCTAGCACTGTCATACTGTCACATCAAATATAGATTGGCTTAAATAACAAAACTTATTTTCTCATTCTTCTGGACACAAAAGTTCAAAATCAAGGAGCTTGTAGAATTGTCTTCTTCTGAAGCATTTCTCCTTAGCCTTGGAGATGGCTGTTTTTCCCTGTTATTACAGCTACTATTCTTTGTTTGGATTCTAATTTTTTTATTATAAAGAAACTTATATAAGAGCCCACTTATATGACCTCAGATTTATTTTTTACTAGTTACTCCTTAAAGTTTCTGTTTTTAAATTTAAAATATTTTAAAACACTTGGAATAAAAACTTTAATGTATAAAATAGCACAGACTGGCAAAGGGTGCTGTACACTAATTTTTTGCTAAGGTGGAGAAATGAGAATGTCCTAAATCCCAATGCTCAGTCTCTACAATCCTAATTAAACTTGGGTTTCTTCTTAGCTTGAAAAACAAATTAATATGAGAAACAGCTGTCAGCATACAGACATGTATAACTGGGTAGCAGGTAGGGACTGAACATCTTATGAGGAAGGGTTATTTAGAAATTCAGATAATCAGAAACAGAATGCAAATTCAAGGCACAGACCATGTTGTCTCCATTATTCACTGTCTTAATGGTATCACCTTGAACATTTCCATGTAGTAGATGTTAATAGATAATATTTCTCAAATTAATAAGAAAGGTTCCTAAAAAGAATTAACTAAAAGAGGAGAGTAATTATGTCAAGAATAAACCATCAATTTTACAAAGGTGCCCCTCTAGGGCATGCTAATAATAAAAACAATGTTCCTGAAACCCAGGACATAATCAGTGGTAGACTATTTCCCTTATCTATATGAGGTTTTGAGTTCAACCCAGGCACTGAAAAAATAAAAGTACTGCTTTGTAATGTAATTTTCTTCCTCTTAAAATTTGCATGCCTTGTAAAACTCAGTTTCTGTTTACCTTAACATGTTATATATATTACAGGAATTCATTAAACATTTATGGAATGAACTAGAAGTCTTCTGACAAAGTGATTATTCACTGTCACAGTGAATGGTTTCCAGTAGCTTAAACAAAAAATAAGCAGTTCATGAGTCTATATTAGGCTATATTATTTTTGTCTTCTCTGCAAACACAGAATGCCTTATGACAACATCTTCTTTATGTGAAATGGTTTATTTAATCTCTTTTCTTATGGATCGTCACTTTTATTGAAAATAAAAAAAATAGTTCACTTACCATTCCTGAACAATCCATTTATATTTGTGACTTATATAACCATTATTTTACTAAATCATATAACCACAATTACCTGTCTCTGGAATGTTTTCTTCTCTTCTCTAAAGTAATCTTGATAAATGAGCAAATTTATGTTTTTGAATAATATCAGTGTAAGGCAAGACACTTTATTGAAAGCCACCTTCTATTCCATTAGTAAGTCATTCCAAGTATTTTTTTAATTTAATATCTTTAAGCACCATTATTACAAACATGATTGTAGTTGGGTTTTAGTTATAAAAAGGAACACCCCTCCTTAGGGGCAGATTGATAGCACAGCAGTAGGGTATTTGCCTTGCATGGAGCTGACCTAGGACTGATGCCAGTTCAATCTCCGGTATCCCATATGGCCCCCGAGTCAGGAGCAATTTCTGATCTCATAGCTGGGAATAACCTCTGAGCATCACTGGGTGTGGCCCAAAAACCAAAAAGAAAAAAAAGAAAAACAAAAAAACCCAATCCCCTCCCCTTAACCGGTGCAGCATTCCCTCCACCAATGATACCTATCTTCCTCCTGAACCACTTGCCCATATTTGAGACATATTCTTATGCCATTCCTTATACTTATGTCTCTTTACAAAACCTACCCAATTTTTCAGATTCTTTTCTTTTGTGACTATGTAAAACTAAATGGATTCTTTTTCTAGCTGTGTTTAGAATATTTCTTTTTAAGTACTCTATCTGCCTTTTTTCTTCATCCTTATACAGGCATACTTTATTTCCTTTAATTTAACTTCACTGTTGTTTGCTTTGCATTTACTGTAAATTCTGCATAGAACACATCTGTTAGCATCTTTTTCCAACAATGTGCTCTCACTTCCTGTTTTGTGTGCCACATTTGGGTAACTCTCATGACATGATTTTTCTGTATTTTTCATTATTCTTATACCGTTAACATAATGATCTGTGATCAGGCTGTCTAATGCTCTTATTTACAATCACCACAAACCACACCTAAAAGACAGGGATATTAATTAATAAATATTTTATATGTTCTGATAGTTCTATTTCCACCTCTCTCTCTCCTCTCCCTGAAATTTCCCTCAGACCCACAATAGCCCAATTAGTGATCTACATACAATTTCCCTCACACCCACAATAGCTCAATTAGTGATCAAGTGGTCAAGTCGTCAAGTGAAAAAGTTGCACCTTTATCACTTCAAATCAAAAGTTGAAAATAATTATGCTTAGTAAGGAAAGAAAGTCAAAAGTTCTAAACAAACCAAAGCTAGACATCTTGCACCATGCAGCTGGCCAAATTGCAAATACAGAGAAGTTCTTGAATAAAATTTAAAATGTTATTCTAGTGAATGTAAGCATGACATGAAAGTAAAATGAACTTGTTACTAATATGGAGTTTAAGTAGTCTGGATAGAAGGTCAGACTTAGCCACAACATTTACTTAGGTCAAAAAATAGTCCAGAGCAAGGGTTTAATCTTAAATTGTATGAGGAAACAGTGAAGAAAAAACACTGAAGTTGTTTCATAATGCCTGAAGGGAAAAACGTGATTTTTGGGGACTGAGCTATAGCACAATTGGTAGGACATATGACTTGTAGGCAGCTGACCTTTGTTCTATCCTAGGCACTCCCAATGGTCCCCAAGACTTCCAGGAGTAATTTCTAAGTGCAGAGTCAGGAGTAACCCCTGAGCACTGCTGGGTGTGCCCCCCAAAAGCAATTCTCACATATATATATATATATATATTATATATATATATATAATTTACTGTAGTTCTTAGTTTGATAGTTCAATAGCCAAGATATAGAAATAACTCAATGTCTAACAACAGATAAATGGATAAAGAAGTGTGGTGTATATAATAGAGATGAGGGCTGGAAACAATAGAAAGCTCACCACAGAGTGGTGAGTGCAGTTAGAGAAATAACTACACTGACAACTATCATAACAATGTGAATGAATGAGGGAAGTAGAAAGCCTGTCTCAAATAGAGGTGGGGGGATAGGAAGGTGGAAGTTTGGGGGCACTGGTGATGGGAATGTTACACTGATGCAGGGGGGTGTTCTTTATATGACTGAAACCCAACTACAATCATGTTTTTAATCAAATTGTATAAATAAATATATAAAAAATAATTAAAAAAGAATATCCTGTAGCTTAAGAAGAGTTAAAATTATGCAGTTGAAGGAAATCATGTTAAGTAATAAAATCAGAGGGTGAAGAAAAAGAATAACTACTATATCAATTATCTGTGTAATCTGAAGAGACAGAAAAATATAATAGGCAGTATCTTACAAACTCTTGGACTTGGTTCAAAAACTTTCCTTTTTTATATATTTTATTTAAACACCTTGATTACATACATGATTGTGTTTGGGTTTCAGTCATGTAAAGAACACCACACATCACCAGTGCAACGTTTCCATCACCAATGTCCCAAATCTCCCTCCTCCCCACCCAACCCCCGCCTGTACTCTAGACAAGCTTTCCATTTTCCTCATACATTCTCATTATTAGGACAGTTCAAAATGTAGTTATTTCTCTAACTAAACTCATCACTCTTTGTGGTGAGCTTCCTGAGGTGAGCTGGAACTTCCAGCTCTTTTCTCTTTTGTGTCTGAAAATTATTATTGCAAGAATGTCTTTCATTTTTCTCAAAACACATAGATGAGTGAGACCATTCTACGTTTCTCTCTCTCTCTCTCTGACTTATTTCAATCAGCATAATAGATTCCATGTACATCCATGTATAGGAAAATTTCATGACTTCATCTCTCCTGACAGCTGCATTATATTCCATTGTGTATATGTACCACAGTTTCTTTAGCCATTCGTCTGTTGAAAGGCATCTTGGTTGTTTCCAGAAAACTTTCTAAGAGAGGAAAAACTGATGGGCAATAAAGGTTTGACCAGAAGTGATGTAAGTACAATGGTGGAGAGTCATGGGTACTTTGGTAATGGTGGTATACAGTAATTTCATATACAAATATTATAAAGATAAACACCATGGTAAAAATATTACTGAAATCATAATAAAATCTCATCTATCTCATAAAAATACAAGGTGACTAAATAGAAGCTAAGGGTTGCTTCACTAAAGAGTAGGGCTTATTTATTTTAATACTACTACTAAGTCATCTAATTTTATAGGGGATAAGTGGGGATGATTTTTTTGAGGGAGAGTCCAGACTGGGTTACACTCAAAGGTTATTCCTGGCTCTGTGCTCAGAAATCGCTCCTGGTTTGGGGGACCATAAGTAATTCCGCGGATCAAACTCAGGTCTACCACATGCAAGGCAAATGATATCACACACTGTGATATAGTTCTGTCCCCCAATAAGTGGGGATATAAAAGAATTAGTACTATGAAAAATAAATTGTATCAAAATGGTTCAAGAGGTTCTCAGCAGATAGTAAAAGCAGCATTAAATCCCCAAATGTCCTATTTTTGGAGATGAGATCATAAAAAATAGAGTTTTCTTTTTTTTTTAAATATCTTTATTTAAGCACCATGATTACAAACATATTTGTAGTTGGGTTTCAATTATAAAAAGAATACCCTCCCTTCACTAGTGTAACATTCCCACCACCAATGTAAAAGGAGATTTTTCAATGAGTATTAGCCTCATAGTTGAAGAAAATATTATTGAGGACTTTAATAGTTGAAAGAAGTCAACATTTGTTGTCAAAGTCTTAAGAGAAAGAAAGGCTGACTTTTTTAAATATAATTTTTATTTTGAGCATAGCGACTACATATTGTTGACGATATTTTAGGTACATATTTACATAAAATCAGGGGGGATTCTCATCACCAACGTGTCATCCCTACACCTCTGTTTTCGTCCTACCTCCCATATCCTCTTCCCTCACCCCCAGGGCTGCTAGAATATGTGGTCCCCTCTGTACCTAGCCTACTACTTAGTCTTGCACCCGTTTGGTCTTGATGCCTCCCTTATTTCCCCCTCTAACTGGGAGGCAAGGCTAGCTAGTTCAAGTTACGTGGTTTTGTTTGAAGAAGAGAAAAGTAATAAACTAGGGTAAAAGTCTAATATGCCGAAAACGGGTGGAATCCTTCTAGAGGCTCTCATCATCGGTTTGAGAGACGAAGGAGAAAAAGAAGGTAAAACACTCCACCAGTACAAAAAGAAGTGTCAAATATCCAGTGAGGACTCCAACAATAACGATACGCACCACAAAAAAAAAAAAAAGAAAAAGCCATGATCTTGAGATAAGAAACATGGCAGAGCACATAAAGAAAGAAAAGAAAAGAAGAGGAAAAAAATAAGTGTAAATAGGGGCAACAACTTCAATAACTACCCCAAAACAAAGAAATCGACCAAAAATAGATAGGTAAATAAAATAATAATAATAATAATAATAATAAATGAAGATAAAAATAATATATAAAAATGTTTTGTGCTTTTTGCTTTTTATTTCCCTCCTGCCTGGCACAGTAAATATTGGGGTCATTCGAAAAGGAATTCAGTTTGCCTAAGAGATATGGGGTTTCTCCACCCTTGGGTATATTGTCATGGGATTAACTATAGACTCTGTTCAGGATCATTTACTCTCCCGGTGGTGCTTTCGTGGTGTTTGGAAGATTTCTGCTCCGTCCTGGCTGATAAAATCAGACCTCTGTATCTAAATATCTCAGTATCTGCACAGGTCCAGGAGTGGCACTTACGATGAAGTCTTTCTATGTGGTTCTAGAAGTTCTGTTCCCTCAGTGTCACTTTAATCCATCTTCTGTGGTTGGTGGTCTTGGTCTTTGCACTGAACCTAGGATGGCACCTAGGATAGCATCTTTCTTTCTGTTTCCAGAAGCCCCATTCCGTTGCAATTGTCTCTGCTAGACCTTTGGAACTGGGGATTATGGTTATTGTGCAGGTCGTAGTTCAAACCCTAGACTAGGGCTTTTTTTTTGGTCCCAAGATATATATACAGTCTGGTCATGATTCTAGCAGCCAGTCATCTGTAAATCGTGATCTTGGCTTTTGGACCTACCAAAGGGTGACAAGTCTTCTGATTTTGTCTTATCGTTAGCTGGTAAGGTAGGATAACCTGCTCTTAGGTCAAGTTGTTCCCATTTTCCTCATTGTCAGGATATCATATTAGAGCTGGCACTTGTTGGTGACCCAGTATTAAGGCAAATCCCAGATAAGATTTGTTTCCTGCAGCTGTTGTGAAGAACTGTGCCATTTCTATTGACATTTTTTTTTACAAAGAAGTTATATTTCCCCCCTCTGCTTGGAGTCAAAGGAACACTGTAAAAACAATGTTAGTGCAGCAATTATCGTTTGCATGGGCCCACCAAAGTATGGGGGTCATGGAAAGAAAAAACTTTGGCCTAAGTACAAGGAGACCCTATCCCTGAAGTTTCCTGACATAAGACCATTTCTAGGCTCCAAGCAAACTAGTTTGTCCAATCCCAGTCATTGTCTGTAGTGCCCATACAGTGATATTTTTCACAGTCTCTGTTGTTGATCTCACGTTTCTGTATTGAAGGTCCTGGAATCTGTATATCCTACATTGAACACTACATTGAAGTGTTAAATGACAGTGCACTATTCCATTGAGTATCAATTCATCTGCTGATGGAATCTGTTGATTTTAAAGAAAGTAGTTTCTTGATATAGAATCTACTGGTTAGGAGGCTGAAAATACTGTTAAAATGTTAATCTAAAAACTGAAAATTAAATAAACTTAATGAAAAAACGGGCAGTAGAATTGAAAAGGATTGATTTGAAAACAGTGTCACATACCACAAAGAAATGTTTACTGAAATTTCAAATCAGTTTCAATGTTTCTCATTTTAAGAAATTACCACAGTCACTCCCAACATTGGGCAGGGACAAATAATTGCAAGATCCTCCACGAGCAAAATTAATAATAATGGCTCACTAAAGAGTCAAATAATAGTTTTCTCTTTCCATCAGCATTTTTAATTTTGGTATATGCATTATTTAGTATAATTCTAATGCACACTTAATAGACTATGGCAGGGTTGGTGAACAAGTTCGACACAAAGAGCCAAAATTTTAAACTGTGAGAGTCAGAGAGCCACACCACGCAGTAATCTGCCAAAACAGACACTCACACAAAGCATCTAATTTTAACAATAATATATTAAATACATATTGCATTTTGCCATTTTGAGTGAGGGTCAAAATTCTGCAGTAATGGCGAGGGTGTGCTGTGTCCTCCACACTCAGAACTAACGGCCAGATGTGACCCAACATGTGACACACGGGTCCCTGCTCACTGGCCCATGCAGTTGTTTCCAAAGGATGGGAGACGGGAGGACGCAGCCTGGGGGCAGGACTGCACACTTGGAGATCTCTCCTCAGAGGTCCCATCTCAGAAGCAGCAGAACAAAATCCAAACTTGGCAAAGAGCCACGGTATACAAAATCATGATAAGAGGCAAAGAGCTACTCTCTGGTCTGTGGAGGCTCTGCCCTGCTGTGCCTTTGTTCACTCTGAGGACTTCAAGGGAAACTTCTCCTGCATGTGCCTGTCTGCTTGTATTTCTGAATCCCTGAAGGTCTCCTCAAAGGCCTAGGGAGTGCACCCCCAAAAAGCTGCATTTTGAAGTTGCCCAGTGAGTACATTCTGGCTAGGGGGTCGCCGTCCAATAAGCTGAACTCTCTGGCCTGTGGAGGCTCTGCCCTGCTGTGCCTTTGTTCACTCTGAGAAATTCAAGGGAAACTTCTCCTCCCTGTGCCTGTCTGCTTGTATTTCTGAATCCCTGAAGGTCTCCTCAGAGGCCTGAGGAGTGCACCCCCAAAAACACTGCCTTTTAAAGTTGTCCAGTGAGTACATTCTGTCTGTGGGGCTCACCGTCCAATAAGTTGAGCTCTCTGACCTGTGGAGGCTCTGCCCTGATGCGCCTTTGTTCACTCTGAGAAATTCAAGGGAAACTTCTCCTGGCTGTGCCTGTCTGCTTGTATTTCTGAATCCCTGAAGATCTGCTCAGAGGCCTAGAGAGCGCACCCCCAAAAAACTGTCAACTAGAGGCAGCAGAAGAGTGCTGCTTCGCTTTATTCTAAACAATGACCCCATCACAACACGCAGGAAAAACCACACTACAAGCGTGACAATGGGGAAACCTCACAGGCTAACACCATGCACAGAAAATGAAGACAAAAGCTTGGATGACCTAATAAATTCCAACCACCTAATTAACCTCTCAGATAAGGAACTTAAAATAGCAATACGTAAAATGTTTGAAGAACTCAAAGAAAGCATAGATCAATCTGAACAGAAATAAAAACAGAAATCAGAAAATTCCAAACTGAAATAACAGATCTGAAAAACATGGTAGCTCAACTGAAAAACTCAATGGATGGCCTCGCCAGCAGGGTATCATCAGCTGAGGAGAGAATCGGAGTACTGGAAGATGTGATTCAGAAAAACTCAACACAACAGAAGAAATTGGAAAAGAACCTTAAGACAAATAAACAGGCAATGGAAAAAGTACTCAAATGAAAGTGAACAGATGAAAATAGAAGTCTTTGATAAACTCAACAGAAACAACATAAGAATCATTGGAGTCCCAGAGGCCCAGGTAGGAGATCTCCAGGAAGAATCAACTGTCAAAGACATCATCAAAGAGATACTCCCAGAGTTAAAGACTACATGCAATCAAATCCTGCATACCTGAAGAGTACCAGCTAAAAGAGACCCAAAGAAAAACACCCCAAGACACATCCTCGTTACAATGAAAAAATCCCACAGATAGAGATAGAATACTGATAACAGCACAATCAAAAAGGGAAATTACATTCAAAGGAGCATCCCTAAGACTTACCTCAGACATGTCACAAGAAACTCTCAAGGCCAGAAGACAGTGGTGGAATATTGTGACAAGACTGAATGAAATGAATGCCTCACCGAAAATACTGCACCCAGCCCGACTCATGTTCAGGTTTGAAGGAAGAATACATACCTTCATGGATAAACAGCAGCTCAGAAACTTCACAGATGAAAAACCAGCCTTAAAGGAAAAACTGACAGGTCTACTCTAAGATAAGAGAGACCAACAAACACAGCAAACTTATCTACAAAGATGACATTAAATCCTATGACAATCATCTCCCTCAATGTCAATGGACTAAATTCACCAATTAAAAGACACAGAGTGGCAAAATGGGTCAAAAAGATGAATCCAACCTTCTGCTGCCTACAAGAAACACATCTGAATAGTCAGAACAAACATAGACTCAAAATCAAAGGCTGGAGGAAAATTATCCAAGCAAACAACACACTCAAAAAAGCTGGGGTGGCCATATTAATATCTGATGACACCAACTTTATACTCAGAAAAGTGGTAAGGGACAAAGATGGACACAATGTACTAATCAAGGGATATGTGCAACAGGAAGAAATCAGAATATGAAACATATATGCACCCAATGAGAGACCAGCAAATTATCTAATACAATTACTGACAAAGTTGAAAGAAGAAATCAATAACAACACAATAGTTGTGTGAGACCTCAACATGGCCCTATCAACACTTGATAGGTCAACCAGACTGAAACCCAACAAAAAAATACTAGCCCTGAAAAGAGTAATGGAAGAAAGAGAACTAGTAGATATATATAGGACACTCCATCCCAAAAAACCTGGATACACATTCTTCTCCAATATACATGGGTCATTCTCCAGGATAGACTACATGCTGACACATAAAACATACCTCCATAAAATCAAGAGGATAGAAATCTTGCAGGCTACCTTTGCTGACTACAAGGCTCTGAAATTAGATGTGAACTACAAAGCCACACAGAAGAAAAACTATAACAATTGGAAATTGGACACCCTGCTACTGAACAACCAGTGGGTCCGAGATGAAATCAGAAAGGAAATCAAAAATTTCCTGGAAACAAATGATAATGAAGACACAAACTGCCAGAATCTATGGGACACAGCAAAAGCAGTCCTAAGAGGAAAATTTATAGCTCTACAAGCACACATCAGGAAGGAAGAAGGGGCATACCTGAATAACTTAATGATGCAGCTCAAAAAATTAGAAAATGACCAACAAAAGAAATCAAAAATAGGGAGACAGAAGGAAATAACAAAGCTTAAAGCAGAACTCAATGAAGTGGAAACCCAAAAAACAATCCGAAAGATCAAGAAAAGCAGAAGTTGGTTCTTTGAAAAAATAAAAAAAAATTGATAGACCACTGGCAAAACTCACAAAGAGAGAGAGAAATCTGATAACCCATATTAGAAATGAAAAGGGGGAGATCACAACAGATATTGCAGAGATCCAAAGGGTAATCAGAGACTACTTTGAGAAACTCTATGCTACTAAACATGAGAACCTGGAAGAAATGGAAAAATTCTTGGAAACATAACCTTCCACAATTAAGTAAGGAGGATGTAGCATATATAAACATCCCCATCACTACTGAGGAAATTGAAACTATAATCAAACATCTGCCCAAAAAGAAAAGCCCAGGCTCAGATGGATTTCCTAATGAATTTTTTTTCAAATATTTCAAGAGGAGCTACTACCAATCCTAGCCAAGCTCTTCCATAAAATTGAAAAAAAAAAAACAGGAACACTCCCATACAGCTTTTATGAAGCCAGCATCACCTTGATACCAAAACCAGACAGAGATGCTGCCAAAAAAGAAAATTACAGACCAATATCCCTGATGAATGCTGATGCAAAGATTTTCAACAAAATCCTGGCAAATAGGATCCAATGCATCATCAAGAAGATCATACACTATGACCAAGTAGGTTTCATCCCAGGAATGCAAGGATGGTTTAAAATCCATAAATTTATCAACATCATACACAACATCAACAAGAAGAAAAATAAAAATCACATGATCATATCAATAGACGCAGAGAAAGCATTTGATACGGTCCAACACCCATTCTTGATCAAAACTCTCAGCAAGATGGGAATGGAAGGAACCTTTCTCAATCTAGTTGAAACCATCTACCACAAGCCAACGGCAAATATTATCCTCAATGAAGAAAAACTAAAAACCTCTCCTCTAAATTTGGGTACAAGACAAGGCTGTCCGCTCTCACCAACCCTCTTCAACATAGTACTGGAAGTGCTTGCTATAGCGATCAGGCAAGAAAAAGATAAAGAGAATCAAATAGGAAAGGAAGAAGTCGAGCTCTCATTGTTTGCAGACAACATGATACTCTACTTAGAAAACCCCAAAGACTCTACCAAAAAGCTTCTAGAAACAATAGACTCATATAGCAAGGTGGCAGGCTACAAAATTAATACACAGAAATCAATGGCCTTTTTATACACCAATAATGATAAGGAATAGAAGGAAGTCAAGAAGGCAATTCCATTCACAATAGTGCCACACAAACTCAAATACCTTGGAGTCAACTTGACCAAAGACGTGAAGGACTTATACAAAGAAAACTATAAAGCCCTGCTCCAAGAAATAAGAGAGGACACACGGAAATGGAAACAAATACCCTGCTCATGGATTGGCAGGATTAACATCATTAAAATGGCAATATTCTCAAAGCATTATACAGATTTAATGTGATCCCCTTAAAAATACCCATGACATTCTTCAAAGAAGTGGATCAAACACTTATGAAGTTCATTTGGAACAATAAACACCCTAAAATAGCTAAAGCAATCATTGGGAAAAAGAATATGCGAGGAATTACTTTCCCCAACTTTAAACTTTACTACAAAGTGATAGTTATCAAAACAGCATGGTATTGGAATAAAGACAGGACCTCAGATCAGTGGAATACGCTTGTATACTCTGAGAATGTTCCACAGATATACAATCACCTAATTTTTGATAAAGGAGCAAGAAATCCTAAATAGAGCAAACAAAGCCTCTTCAACAAGTGGTGTTGGCATAACTGGCTAGCCACTTGCAAAAAATTTAACTTAGACTCCCAGTTAACCTCATGTACAAAGGTAAAATCCAAATGGATTAAAGATCTCAATATCAGACCTGATACCATAAGGTATATAGAACATCACATAGCTAAACTTCTCCATGACATTGAGACTAAAGGCATCTTCAAGGAGGAAACTGCACTTTCCAAACAAGTGAAAGCAGAGATCAAAGCAGATGGGAATACATTAAACTGAGAAGCTTCTGCACCTCAAAAGAAATAGTGCCCAGGATACAAGAGCCACCCACTGAGTGGGAGAGACTATTTACCCAATACCCATCAGATAAGGGGCTAATCTCCAAAATATACAAGGCACTGACAAAACTTTACAAAAAAAAAATCTAATCCCATCAAAAAATGGGGAGAAGAAATGGACAGACACTTTGACAAAGAAGAAATACAAATGGCCAAAAGACACATGAAAAAATGCTCCACATCACTAATCATCAGGGAGATGCAAGTCAAAACAACTATGAGGTACCACCTCACACCCCAGAGATTGGCACACATCACAAAGAATAAGAACAATCAGTGCTGGTGGGAATGCTGTCTAGTCTTACTTCTATGGAAAGTGATATGGAGATTCCTCCCAAAACTGGAAATTGAGCTCCCATTCGACTCAGCTATTCCACTCCTAAAAATATACCCTAGGAACACAAGAATACAATACAAAAACCCCTTCCTCACACCTATATTTATTGCAGCACTATTCACAATAGCCAGGCTCTGGAAACAACCAAGATGCCCTTCAACAGAGGAATGGCTAAAGAAACTGTTGTACATATACACAATGGAATATTATGCAGCCGTCGGGAGAGATGAAGTCATGAAATTTTCCTGTACATGATGTACATGGAATCTATCATGCTGAGTGAAATAAGTCAGAGGGATTGAGAGAGACACAGAATAGTCTCACTCATCTATGGGTTTGAAGAAATATAAAAGTCAGTTTTGCAACAATCCTCAGAGACAATGAGAGAAGGGCTGGAACTTCCAGCTCACTTCATGAAGCTCACCACAAAGAGTGGTGAGTGCAGTTATAGAAATAACTACACAAAGAACTACCATAATCATGTGAATGAATGAGGTAACTGGAAAGCCTATCTGGAGTAAAGGTGGGGGTGGGGTGGGATGGGATGGAGGGAGTTTTGGGACATTGGTGGTGGGAATGTTGCACTGGTGATGCGGGTCTTTTTTACATGATTGAAACCTAATCACAATCATATATGTAATCAAGATGTTTAAATAAAGAAAAAAATTTAAAAAAAAGGCAAAGAGCTGCATTCATTTTGGCCAGGAGTCGTATGTTCCCAGTATGTAATACAAGGAAAATATATGGCATATATAGTATAAGGCAAATATAAAGTTGCATGAACAGGGAAACAAAAAAAATTCATGATATATGCTCATGTGTGCTATTTCACTTCTTAAGAAACTCAACCTACATATATTAAGTTTAGTTTTTATAAGTGTTGCAATTGAGTAGTTTACATCAGTGAGAGGAGTGAAAAAATTCGTGAAAATTTTTGATCAGTAGAAGCTCTGGAGATGGTATGGTATGCCAGGGATTGAACTCTGGTTAGTCTTAGTTAGCCACATGCAAGGCAAACAACTATCAGCTGTGCTAACACTCCGGCGTGAAAAATGTAACTTTTTTAAAGAAAAAAATAAAATGCCTGGGGCAGGAAAGATAGCATGGAGGTAAGCCTTGCATGCAGAAGGTCAGCAGTTCGAATCCCCGCATCCCATATGGTGCCCCGAGCCTGCCAGGAGCGATTTTTGAGCACAGAGCAAGAGTAAACCCTGAGGGCTGCTGGTTGTGACCCCATAAAACCAAAAAAAAAAAAAAAAGAAGAAGAAAATGCTTTATTAAATTAAATTGCTTTATTAAAATCATTCTTTAGAGGCTGGAGCGGTGGCAAAAGCAGTAAGGCATCTGTTTTGTGCATGCTAGACTAGGACAAGCCACAGTTAGATTCCCCAACGTCCTATATGGTCCCCCAAGCCAGGAGCGATCTCTGAGAGCATAGCCAGGAGGAACCCCTGAGTGTCACCGGGTGAGGCCCCCAAATAACAAATTAATTAATTAGTTATTTAAAAAATAAACCTTGCTAAAGTTTTAAATATGATTTTGTTGACGAAATTTGTGATTTCTGCACTGAAATTACAATAAAATCCCCTTTTTGACATATTTCCTTTTCCAGTGTTTCAGTTAACCTTGGTCCTTTTTATGGCAAAAATCAGATTTGAGTGAGAGTTCATTCACATGACTTCTCTTAGAGAATGTGTTAGAATTTTTTTATTTTCTCATAAGTTACTGCTATTAAAGAAGAATAATAAACATGGTTTCATTTTTTTGTTTGTTTGTTTTGTTTTTTGTTTTTGGGTCATACCTGGCAGTGCTCAGGGGTTACTACTGGCTCTACGCTCAGAAATCGCCCCTGGCAGGCATCGGGGACCATATGGGATGCCTGAATTCAAACCACCGTCCTTCAGCATGGAAGGCAAACGTCTTACCTCCATGCTATCTCACGGCAATAAACATGTTTTTATGTGGTCGCCTTTCCCAACATTGTTTTCTGCCTGTGCACCCTTCCCCATACTGATCTCTCTGTAGTCTCATAATATGGTGCCCTGATGATAGGATTTACACCTATCACATTATTAGAAAAATCCAGTAGCCCAAAGGGAGTCATCTTTTCCCCTGGTTGAGAAAGGACATATTAGAAGATAAATTGTTCCTACTTAAAAACCATCAGTGCTTATGCTCAGAAAGAAAAGTCTAAAACACAAATTCAACTAACACTACCCAAGTTTCTCCAGGTGCTTTAAATTTGCAGTGATCCTAGCTAACCCAAATAAATCCAAATAAAATGAGGCAAGACTATAAAGTGTTTAAAGGCGAAAAATTAACTGAACCCCATTTTTATTTGTCAGCCAGAAAGAAAAACCCACATCCAGGTGCTTGCTGAAGACCAAAAATAATAAATAAATTATATACAGCAAACCTCACAAACTCTATAATAAGGCTTTATGAGGTGTCAGATTGTGAACTGACTTTCCCTATAACAATCTCTACCCATCTGTTTTATGTGCCTTATAATTCAAATGTTTAGTCTGAAGGAGTAAAGGAAGACATGAATCCTCAGCACTGTTGAACCAAAGCCTAGAGGTGAATTACCTGTTTGGGAAGTCTCTAGCAGATACTGATCCAGATTCCACAAAGAGGAAGCCAGAACCTTCAAGAGATCTGTTTGAAAGAATGTGTACAGGATATTTGTATTTTCAAAGTTTTGTGAAGTTTCCCTTCCCAACCACCCCTAAAGTCATTGTGCCCTAGAAAATCTTTCTAACCCAAAGTATTGGAGATAACCAAGTTCCAAGATATTTTATGTTTTATAACTAAGCTCCAAAAGTTTGTTGGAAAAAATAGCCCTCAACAGTACTCAGTCATTCTGACCAGGGAACTTTCACTTTTGAAATACCAACCAGATTGAAAAATCAGATTACTTAAAAAAAAATAAGTACAAGGAACTTTAGAAAGATATTTAGTCCAAATAGTGCATTTCCCAAAATAATACCCATGTAAGAATTGTTCCCAAACTATTCCCAGGAATCTCAATTTTACAAACATTTTAACCCTAATTTATGTGGTTAACAGACATTGTTTAGAAATACTTGGTTGAACGTTGCCATTTTACAAATAAGTAAGCAAAGGCCCAGAGAAATTACACCAGTAAAACAGGAAAGACCGAAATGAGGCCCAGGTCTCCAAGTTTTGCTTCTATTGCTACTTCCTCAACCTCCCTATGCCATATATTCTAATATGATAAATATAATATCTCAGAATACTGTCACATTACTCTAAAAGGTCATACAGGGGAATTCATCCTGTAAACCTTGTTCTTAGAATTAACTGCTCAAGGACTCAGATATGAACAGTTTGAATATATCACCGGAACTGGTGATACTGCTGAACTCAACTGTCCTGTGTTTGCAAGCAACCATATGGCTCTAGGCATAACCACAAAGATAAGAAAAAATGTAATTTAACTGAGGCTGTCACCTCCCAAACTCAGACCTATTAGTCAGCTTCTGCATAATCATGAACTTTTTTGGGGGGGATCCAATCAAGTGCTTTAACATCTTCATCTATGAAATGTTCCAATAAACTATGAAGTTTTATGTGGTTAGTATATATCACACATCAATTTTTCCTTCACTGGGAAAAATAAGAATCAACATGATTTTCCCAGAATCCACTGGAGGCATCATACATACCCATTCAGAACTACTGTTCTTTCCTTTCAAGTCAATGCCTAATATCTTACAAAAGCTTCACATTTCAATAAATATAAATTCTGGTAATCTAGTTATCTATTTTTAGGTAAAGACAAAAACCATAAGATTACCTGCTTGTATTCCATAAAGAAAAGAGGTTTTACCTGACAGCTATAGAAAATAATTCGTTAATCTTGATTTTTTGTTTTTTTGTTCATTTTTTTGTATGGCTTTTGGGATTTTTTTTGTTTGTGTATGTGTGTGTTTTTGGCCACACCAAGTGATGGTCAGGGGTTATTCCTGGCTATGCACCCAGAAATCACTTCTGGCTTGGGGGACCATATGGGATGCCGGGCGATCGAACCACGGTCCATCCTAGGTCAGCTGTGTGCAAGGCAAACATCCTACTGCTGTACCACTGCTTCAGCCCCAATAATTAATTAATCTTGAAAAAACTGTTCTTGTGCCCCAAGAACAAGACTATAAGCAGTAGGAACTTAAGGGTAACAGTTCTTAACAGAATATTTGGGATCCTATCATGACATCTGAATAATGAATAATTTATTCCTTATGAATATAATTGAAAAATGAATAGTATTTTTCATAAAGATATCTCATAGATCATTATCATTACAATGATACATATAAACAATATACTTTATCCTTAATATTTGCTTTTGTTTCTTTAATGAGATATGACATAGGCATGTTATGAAATTGCTCTTCAGAATTTGATATTCTGAATCTCAAAAACCAAAGCTGCTCTGATTTGCTGAAAGGTCAAACTTCTTACTTAAACCCTAGTTTCTTTTTAAAAGACTCTAATCTTACTTCTTTTCTTTTCTCTTCATTCCTCTATTATTGGTCAAAGAATAGAAGGAAATAAAAATACAAGTTATATCAACTCTTGGACAGCATGAACTTTCTAAGCACTTTCATTGTAGGATGGAATGAGTTTGTTCATTTTATTATGACTTGGAAAAGTATTTGAAAGGTCTTCTTAGAGTACAGGAAAATAAGATGCCTTCAATTTCTCATTTTGTTAGTTTTATTGGAAGTAATATGGAAGATTATGAAAAATATTTGTTAATGGTTACTTTTAAATGTGGAAACTGCTATTGTCCACTGAAAAGAGCGATAAGAAAAGCTGTTTTCAGTTCATAAAGTTGTGGTTATTATTTCATATTTTATATAATCCTAAATGCACATAGTGCTGACAATATTTAAAGTGGAGCCAAGTAAACCAAATTCTTGGTCCAGATCAGAGTCCATAGACAGACCCAATCCAATACCAGACCAACAACTTAAAATAAATATGGAGTAGCTCAGAGCCATTGCAAATGGAGGGTGATTGGTGGGGAAGTGGTTTAAGATGAAGAAAAGTTAGAATTCTCTTAAAAGAATGGAAAGTCAAAGCTTCAACTTGAGTCTTCCAAACCAGTTTTATTGTCTCAGGACAATAAATTATGTCAAATGTACATATATAGAATACATCTTGATGTGGATACATTGATCCTCAGAACAGAGCCACTTCATTCTCATCAATCATTCTATAGAAAGCCTGGAAAAGTCCCTTATTTACAGATGAAAATAATGCCTTTCTCCTGAAGTAAAGGAAAAAGCCTTTTAAATGGTGGGAGTTCTTTGAATCTTGTTAATAAATCAATCCAAGAATAGAGCACTGTACTCTCAGCATGATCAATCAAAAGTCACACATATAAAATGAAAAAAAAATTCCAGCACAGAGCCAGAAACCTTATCACAATTGCTTCCTGACAGAATGAAATAATAAACAGGCTCAGGTCAAGGCCAAAGTCTGGTCCAGAGACCTTGTTTCTTGTTGCTCAAGGTATAAAAATAGGAAACAAACAGCTTCGAAACAGTTCTGAGAATTGCTTGAAGGAAGTGATGCTTCCTTTCCCTGCACTTGCTAAGTTTACTTACTTTTCATCTTCTACCCCCTTTGTAGGCTGCTGAGGCCATTAGCAATCACCACTCTTTGCCTTCTGCCTCTGACCATCCAACTGACTAATGCCAACTAAACCACTAATGCCATCCAACTGACCCAACACGTTTCTTTTCTTTCCCAGTCGACAGAATGTGATAAGAAAATAAAGGTACAAATCACCAACTTCTTTGCAAGAGACCCCTAAAATAGGCAGACATCTGGCTCATGAGAATATCCACCATACTATGGGAGAAAATAAGCACCAAGGCGCATAGATTTTCTGCACTGCCCCAGCAGAACCTCAGCATGACTGAACTATTTCATTGGGTTCCTAGAAATAACCAATAAACAGTTAATTAACTGTCGATCCTGTACTGGTTCTTATTAATATAAACAAACAAAAACATATAAGATAGTTTTATAAGGAGCCTGGATTTGAGTTACTACCTATTGAATGATTTTAATATATTATTATCCTGGCACATACAGATTTTTCTGCACATATGACCACAAAGTATTCATAATTCTGGCTGCACACGTTCTCCAATGAGCCAAAGAAAGCTCCATCACCTTTGCTTGGCTTTGTGCAACCTATTTCTGATTCATGTAAACGTATTTGTAGTCAGTCCTAAATTATCTAAATTTTATTTACCTGAGATTTTTAAATATAAATCCTGAATGCTTTAAATTAGAAGCAATTAACATTTCAAGGTTATCTCAGAGAAATAAAAAGGCAAACTTGCTTGCTAAATGAAGTGCAGGTTTCCTAAATGCTGATATAGAGGGGAAGAAGAAAGTTTGTTTGAATTGCATATTTATTTTCCCATTCTGAACTATTAAGAATTCATTTTTTTCTTTATATATTACATTGACCAAAAAAACTAAAAGAGCCCTCCAGTGGACAATTTGTATATCATTCTGGGAGAAATTTAATTAATTTGGAGTTTTATGACAATAGAAAACAAAATAAGAGCCTTTATCAAGAGCCACCACTGAGGCTATGACAAATTTTGTTTTCTCCACCAAGAGCTATCAAATTTACACAGGTGAGCAATGAAAAATAGAGCAGAATGAAGCAAATGAGAGAACACTTCAGCCCTAAACAACTACATTGTTAATTCATTAACTACATCTTTGTCTTTCTTTTTCTGAACTTTTTCTTACTCTTTCTCTCCATCAATAAGTAGGAGTCCTTTCCCATTATTCAGAATCCAGCCAAGAAAGCAAGAATATAGAAATGTAATGAGTGTAGAATTAAATAAGTAACGATGGTTCTGGATGGAGAAGGATGGAGGCCTTTATTCTTAGGCCATGGCCACGTGGCTTCATCCCCCATCAACCGGGAGGTCTGGGGTCCAGGAAAGCGACGGGTATTGGACTCACTCACAGGCAGGCTAAAGGGAGCATCAACTTTATTCATGCCCTATCCACCACATGTGTGGCCTATATCATAACCTTTTAAGCATTCAGCCATTCTTAGCTAGCCCTGCACCTTAACTCCTTTCAGCCATCTTCCCTTTGACCTCCATGCTGGAAAAAGACCAAAAAGGTCTAATCCCCTCTGGTCAAAGCCTTATCTACCCTTTCTAAGACCCCTCCCAGGAAATGGGTGGGGTCTTGCAGGTAAGGTCAAATTACCTAGGAAGAATGGGTGGGGGGGGGGAATGAGCTCCATCTATTAAGGCTTTGACCAGATGGGATTAGACCTTTTTGGTCTTTTGCCAGCATGGAGGTCAAAGGGAAGATGGCTGAAAGGAGTTAAGATGCAGGGCTAGCTAAGAATGGCTGAATGCTTAAAAGGTTATGATATAGGCCACATATGTGGTGGATAGGGCATGAATAAAGTTGATGCTTCCTGATGCCTGTCTCTGAATGAGTCTGATTCTGCCTTTTACCTAAACCTGAGACCGCCAGCTGAATGGGGATTGCGGAGCCACGTGGCCTGGGATGGCAGACAAAGATCCCTCCATCCATCCACCTCAATCCAGGACCATCGTTAATTATTTAACTCTACAGTGAGGAGAATTTCGTTGCCTTGGTGACAGAACTATTGAAAGCAAAATAGGGAACTGTAAGTGACTGGCAATAATGAAAGCAAAAAGCTACAATCATTCTGAAATGAAAGACCAAATGTACATCATAAATAAATAGTTAGCTGGCTCTATTACATTAGTATCAGACTCCTCGTGATGGAATCTGCATAGCCCTGTTAACATCCCATATCTTTGCTTAATATTTAATAAATACATATTTCATTGTTTAAAAAGAAAATGATAATACTATGTCCTCAGGGATAGGAGTGGTAGTACAGTGGAGTGGGCACTTGACTTGCATGATGATAATCTGGTTCAATTCCCAGCATCACATATGGTTCCCTCTGCCTGCCAGGAGTGAGCCCTGAGTGCAGAGTCAGGAGTAAACCCTGACCACTGCTGGATGTACCCTCACCCAAATGTACTATGTCCTCAGTGAATGCAAGAACTCTAATCCATGAAGTCAAGCTCCTTATAAGTATGCTGCAATTACCGTCAGTAATCTCTTGAATTTTAATAAAAGAAGTTCAAAAATATTAAAACTAAAGTAGTGTAATGGCCCCGACCTGCAGGGGAGACCAGTCAATATGTTACTTCCTTGGAGGGAGCACATGCATAAAGACAGACAGACACAGAGACAGACAAGAATGGAAGGATTCCATTTATTGAAGCACAAGGCTTAGCTTAAATACCTATTGAGGGCAGAATTCTGCATGTACGCATACAGATATGGCATAGAAGCATTCAGACAGGAATGCCTAGATAACAGGGCCCATCGCGAGTGGGTCGGAATGTACAGATAAGGGGACTTCAGAAAAATTAAACTCAGTTTCTCAGGGTTAAAATTCTATGCTTCATTGTCTTTATTCAAGCCTTAAATGGTTACACTTACTTCTCAGAGCTCCCTGTTTTTAGCAAAGTTCTCTGCTTGTTATAACCGCCTGCTTTTAGTAAAGTTTTCTGCTTGTTACAAGGGCCCCCAGCAAAAATAGATTTTTATTTACTTCCATTCATTCTAAGTATAGAGATGGTTTACACATTTCTTTTCTTTTGGTGGTGGTGGTGGTGAGAGTTGTGCCACACCCACGGCGCTCAGGGGTTACTCCTGACTGCACTCAGAAATTGCTCCTGGCAGGCTCAGGAGACCCTATGGGATGCAGGGAACATCTGGGGTTGGTCATGTGCAAGGCAAATGCCCTACTGCTGTGCTATTGCTCTTCCCCCTGGTTTACACATTTCTTTTTTTATATTTTATTTAAACAGCTTGACCTTATGGGATGCAGGGGACATCTGGGGTTGGTCATGCGCAAGGCAAATGCCTTACTGCTGTGCTATTGCTCTGCCCCCTTGTTTACACATTTCTTTTTTAATATTTTATTTAAAAAGCTTGATCACATATATGATTGTGTTTGGGTTTCAGTCATGCAAAGAACACCACCCATCACCAGTGCAACATTCCCATCACCAATGTCCCAATTCTCCCTCCTCCCCACCCGACCCCCACCTGTACTCTAGAAGGCTTTCCATTTCCCTCATACATTCTCATTATTAGAACAGTTCAAATGTAGTTATTTCTCTAACTAAACTCATCCCTGTTTTGTGGTGAGCTTCATGAGGTGAGCTGTAACTTCCAGCCCTTCTCTCTTTTGTGTCTGAAAATTATTATTGCAAGAATGTTTTTCATTTTTCTTAAAACCCATAGATGAGTGAAACCATTCTGCATTTCTCTCTCTCTCTCTCTGACTTATTTCACTCAGCACAACAGACTCCATGTACATCCATGTATAGGAAAATTTCATGACTTCATCTCTCCTGACAGCTGCATAATATTCCATTGTGTATATGTACCACAGTTTCTTTAGCCATTTGTCTGTTGAAGGGCATCTTGGTTGTTTCCAGAGCCTTGCCATGGTTTACACATTTCTAACCTTTCTTTCCAGTGCTCAAAAGTTCAGAGACCACTACAAGCTTTTTTCACCTTAGGAAGATATAATAATAGAATCTAACAATGTTGGCCCTGTTTCCAGGTAAAAATCTGTAATCCAATTTGTTGTAACTTCACACCAAGAGCAATTACCTTGTCTAATTAATAGCATAATAGGTCCTTTAAATATTAAAAATACTAATAACTCAGTAAGTGTGTCAACACTTGAATCTGCTGAAGTAGAAATTGGCCAGTCAACACATATTTTAGCACTCAGTGTAGTGTGTAAATTAAAATTGCAATGGATTACTTCTATTATAATGCCATTGAGTAGCATTTTGTTCACAACGGGATTCCAAAGAATCCAGTTGGGATTTCTACATGGTCTCCACCCTGAAAACCAGTCTAAATTCTTGTACAAAAGCCAGAGTCCAAGAGACACCATAATTAGATCCCAAAAGAATACATTGCAGTGGAAGAGACTGTTCTCTGCAGAATTATATGGGGGGAAAGGCTGGCCAGTGTCATATTCACATTCAAGCAATTATACAGTTCGTTGCTTAAGGTGAATAGAGTCATTATAATTATGGTTAAGTTCATACTAGGATTAGACTTGTCCTAAAAATATTGTATTTTGAGAAAGAAAACATAATGCTAAAACTAATTTTCTATCAACATATCATGTTTCATTTCCTTTTGCAACTCTGAGTCAAAGTTCATTGAAACAGAGATTTTCAAAACATAATGGAAAAAGTGACCCAGGGTAGAAAAATGACACAATTTGACAAACTCCACTAGAAACTGTAAAAGAACATTATTCATGGACATTAATTTATAATTGCTTATAGTTTAGTCAATGAGTCCACCCTATGTTCTCATATTTATTTAAAAACCCGAGTTTTAAACACCACAATTGAAAAATACACTTATCAAGCAAAATTGCAAAGAACAGAAAACATTATGGGGAAGGAGAAGTTGGACAGAAAGCATATTTTTATTATGGATTTTCTGCTTTGGAATTTGACAAGCTTGAGTGTTTAGATAAAAGGGGAAAATAGAGAAATAAAAGAGAGAATAGAGAAAGAGAATGTGGAAAAAGAGCGATGGAGGGGGGAACAAAGGGAGCAGAAAAAAAGGAAAAATGAAAAAATGGGAGAAAAGATAAGAGGATGAGAGGGAAAAAGGTTAAAAGAAAGCAAGGAGAGGTGCAAAAAATGAAGAGAAAAGGAGAGGGAAAGTGAGAGGGAGTTAGAGTTGAGAAGACAGAAAAGAAAAATATGCATATGTGAGAACTCATGTTACCTTATTAAGTCAATAGGTTCAACAAACAAAAGCATTTACTGAATGCCTGCTATGAGGCAGTCTTTTGAGATTAGCAAACTGGTTATCCTTAAGAAATACAGGCCAATAGTAAACATGCAAAAATGTATATTTATTAGAAGAAAGAAAATCCAGATTTTGAATATTTATCAATTCTTGTAATATCTGTTCAACAAATAGTACTTCAATGAAAGGGTAAAGGGAAAAAATCTAATACTATCTTAGATGACTATAACTCTGATTTTATTTTATTAAATAAAATTAAATTGTTACCTTATTGTTACATTGTAATTATATTTTGGTGTGGGTGAGTCACATCAACCAGTGCTCAGGTGACCATGTGATGTCAGAATTCAATTAAGGTCAGTTTCATTCAAAGCAAGTACCTGCTAGTACCTTACTCTCTGTACTATCTTTTTGGTAACACTAATCATTAACAAATATTTTTTAAAGTAATGTTAATGTTGTCAACTCCACCCTTCCCACCACCACACCACTCCCCCTCTCTACCTCTGTAACCTCAATGCTATTGCAAGAATTCTATTTCATTTTCATTTTTCATTATTCACTCCTTTTACAGTTTCTTTACATAATACACATGAATACAATCATTTGGCACTTATCCATTTCTCAGACTAGTTTCCTTAATAAACACTCTCTAGTTCCAAACAAGCTGCAACAAAAGGTATGGTTTCATCTTTTCTTACAGCTGAGTCATATTCCATTATAACATACCACAGTTTATTTGCTCATCTATCATTGTAAATTTGGGCTGTTTCTATATCTTGACAAATAGTGCTGAAATGAACATAGTTGTAAAAGCTTTTATAATATAATTAGTGAGTTTGTTTTCTTGAAGTAGACATCAAAGAGTGAAATTTCTCAATTATGTGGTAGTTCTATTTTAATTTTTTAGTGGTCTCAGTCGGCTATTTCTCGTCTAAAATGATGTCCTACTGTAATTTTAATGTGCAATTCCTCCCCCTTTAATTTGCAATTTTTATAGTCACTGATGGTGAATGTTTTCATATGCCTTGAAGAAGTGTTATTCACTTCATTTAAATTCCTCATTTTCTGATGTGGTTATGTGCTTTCTGTTGCTGAGTTGTATGTTTTATGTATCTTAACTATTAGGCCTTTGGAAGGTATATTGTAAATACTCCACAAGTATTTTCTCAAATTTACTAGGGTTTATTTTTATTTTAGCTCTAGTTTCTTTTAAATGCACTAAAACTTTTAGTTTGCTGTAGTCCTATTTGTTTATTTTTTGTTGTTTATTTCCAGTGGTTTCCTATATCTCATCTAAAACTCCTCTCTCTTTTACTGAGCTTCAAATATTCTAAGTTTTTTTTCTACTGATATTTTTAATCACCTACCATACTTTTTATTTCTGTAAATTCTGATGATATTTTTCTCATTTTTATTCCCCTACTTTCTTGTTCTTTGCTAACTACTGGTGTAATTATTTTGGGCTAATTTAAGGGTCTTCAAACTTTTTAAACAGGGGGCCAGTTCACTGTCCTTTAGACTGTTGGAGGGCCATATTATAGTAAAAACAAACATTATGAACAAATTTCTATGCACACTGCATATGTCTTATTTAGAAGTGAAGAAACAAAATGGGAATAAATACAATATGTGGCCCGCGGGCCATAGTTTGAAGACCCCTGGAATTGAACAATCTCTGTATGGTGTTCGTAAGGTCATTCTCTGAGTTCACAGTGTGTTTGGTATTAGTAGAGCCTTCTGTACTATTATTTTCATTCATTTAACTTAGTATTCTTCAACATGGCTTCCCCATTGTGTGGTGACTGTAGTGCTGCTGTGCTGAGGGTGATTTTTGTAGTTAATTCCCCTGGAAGTCTCTGGGGAATTAATATGGGTGTTCTTTTCTGTTCCTGCTGGTCTTCACCCAGAAACAGAAGGATTATATGTGTGCATATGAGTGAGGTATGATGAGTATAGCTATTGTGCAGGACATGTGGTTCAGGAAATGCGAAAATGGGCCTGCTAAGATGATGGAGGGCAGGTGTGGAGGCCTTACTGATGATGATGTTGGAAAAGAGGAGAACCTGCTTTAGGTTCTATAAAGGGACCAGGTATGGCAACCAGCTAACCTGCTAACACTTGCTTGGAGGTGGATCCAGAGCAGATGGCTTGAGATATGAAGATGGGCTTGTTGATGTTTACAGTTACAAAGAAGTTCCTCTTGAAAACTAGAGCCAAGTATGGCTACAATTCTTACTAATAACTAATATTCAAGAGAAACTATATCCTGGTGTTTGAGGCAGGTAAATGGGACCAGCGGGTTGATGGTAATAGTGTTTTTGGAAGTAATAAAATCAAGAAATTGCCTACTCACCAGCCTTGAAACTACCTGTAAGCATGAAATCTGAATCTCTTTCAGGTACAAATATTGACCATTTTGGAGTTGGAGAAAGTAAGACATTACTCAGAAGTGAGAACTGAAGTACAACCTATATAAGGGTGAATTCTCTCAGAAAAGAAAAGTTTCAAGAGAAAATAAATATTGTGATTAATAATATGAAAAGAATACCAGTTGTTCAAGATTCTTTCCATTAAAAAATGTTCTTGCATCCAGAATGGAAAACCCCAGGATTTGGTGAAAAACATGGTATAAAATTAATTTTGTAAATGAGAGGCACTCTTCTCCAACTTGAGGTTGCCTGTATCTCATTCTAACATGTGCAATTACTTTTTATTTTTGAAAACATAGCACATTCTTCCCCATGGGGGTCATCCCAGCTCAGCCTGAGATGTGTTCTCTCAGCTCTCTTTCTTCACTTCCTCTCCTTCATGTTTCTCGTGTTATTTTTACTTCACTTAAAATATCCTCATAAAATCCTTTACTGTGAGGAAAGAAGATACTCCTAGAAAACGTGTGCAGTTTCAGAGCTAACTTTTCTTCTCTGACCAAAAGTATTTTTCCATTCCAACCTGAGTTCACTACTCCTCAAGAACTCGGGTGATTGGAACCAGTTTTCATGTACTGTAGGTCATGTGAATTTTAGACACAGATAAATGACTGTTAAATTGGGGCAGTTGGACACTAATGTTCTACCTGCATATGTTCTTGTAACAAACTTTATCAACCCTACCAAGCATGTGTCCTACCAAGGTGAATTCTGGAGGAAAAGTAGCCAAAATATTATGAAGTTTTGTAGAACAGGAAGGTGATCTCACTTTTCTTACAACACTATGTTCCTTCACTCCCCTTTTTATATAATTCGCCTATATCCCAGGAGTCAGGTGACTTTAACATAATTGGTGAACCATCTGGAAGACAGCTTCTTTAGGTAGGAGACACTTCTTCTGCCTACATAAAAGAGTATTAAGTTATAGTGTTTCTGAAGAAATGATTAGTACAAGGAATTAAGATTTCAGGTTGACAATCAAGAAATACTGCTTATTTGATTTCTCAGTATTTTTATAGAAATATTGATAAGACAATTCAAGTCATATTTTGCTTTAGGAATCTGAAAAAAAGGAAATGACAAAAAAAGTGCATACCTTTACTAGTAGCAAGGAAACTTAAATCTAACATAACAAATCATTGGGAGAAAATATAGGAAATAACAAAACATAAAAAGCAAGTATTAATCTACTTCTCTGATGAACCATATTTTCTTATAGTGAGAAGTCAAAAACTTTAAAGCTCTTTTCCATCGGAAGCTAAATATATCTGGTCATAATAAAATTTTAAGTTGTCCTCTGGAAGCCCAGGGATGTGACTTGTTGAATAAATGCCTGTCTTACAGGCATAATCCTAAAATTTTATTTCAGGCTTGTTCAATATGTTGAGTTTGATCCATAGAAACACAGTCAGATATATGTGATCTTCAGTCATGCCAATGACAAAGGAAGGAAGGAAGGAAGGAAGGAAGGAAGGAAGGAAGGAAGGAAGGAAGGAAGGAAGGAAGGGAGGGAGGGAGGGAGGGAGGGAGGGAGGGAGGGAGGGAGGGAGGGAGGGAGGGAGGAAGGAAGGAAGGAAGGGAGGGAGGGAGGGAGGGAGGGAGGGAGGGAGGGAGGGAGGGAAGGAAGGAAGGAAGGGAAGGAGGGAGGGAGGGAGGGAGGAAGGGAGGGAGGGAGGAAGGGAGGGAGGGAGGAAGGGAGGAAGGAAGGAAGGAAGGAAGGAAGGAAGGAAGGAAGGAAGGAAGGAAGGAAGGAAGGAAGGAAGGAAGGAAGGAAGGAAGGAAAGAGGGAGGAAAGGAGAGCGAGAGGGAAGCACATAAATGCATTGTTCTTTATGAATAAAAGTTACCTATGAAAAACTTATCACTAAATAGGCAAAAGAAAAAAATAGGAAAAAATGGTCTTAAATTCTATAGTTAAACTTAAAGGGCAGCTACTTGTATTTATTTACAGACTTGGAGTGGTGGCTCAGGAGCATGGGGGCCACTTCAAATGATATATGGCATTGGTGTAGCCCACAGATCATAGCTAAGGCCCTGGGAGTCCCAGAGGCTACTAAGGCAAGGCACTGTTACTTGCACTGAGACAAAGCTTAAGTTTTCATTATAATTGAAAGGATAATGAGTTCAAATTTAGATTAGTGAAATTCAAATGCTATTTACAAAAATGGAAATGTCTAGAAAATTTCTGGACAATAATAGTTACAAAGTACTGAGGAGCTACCATGTGCCTCCTGCTTCTTCTAAAGAACACTGTAAGTTCATGGATGTAGCTCAGTGTATTTGAATTTGGGTAAGAAGGGAGGGAGTTCGAGAGGGAGGAAAGGAAAGGAGGAAGGAAGGAAGGAAGGAAGGAAGGAAGGAAGGAAGGAAGGAAGGAAGGAAGGAAGGAAGGAAGGAAGGAAGGAAGGAAGGAAGGAAGGAAGGAAGGAAGGAAGGAAGGAAGGAAGGAATACAAAGAAAAGAAAAAGAACAAAAAAGCAGGTATTAAAACTTGTAAATCTATGATGGGTTCATTGCATTTTTAACTATCTTGTGGGAATTCTAATGTGGTGCTACCACACTTGGAATAAACCTATCATTCCTTAATGTCTCAAGAATAAGGACTCAAAGGTCCCCACACCCACCCACCCATTTTGCAAAGCTCCTCTGAAAATAAGTGTCTGGGATTCATTTATATTTGGCACATATAAATTTCTGTTTCTAAGAACCAAAGGCTAAGGAAAGGTCTTTTTCAACACCAGATGATTCTTACCCAAGCCCAGCTTAACAAGATGTCTAAATGAATATGAAACACATGGATCAAAATATGTGAGGCCTTTTTAAGTGAGAAGAAGAGCAACTGGCAAAACTAAATGGGGAGATTTTAATAAAACCCAGCACTCTACAAGTTTGACAAACCCAAACCATCGAATCTCGTTTTCTAAAGGGCATATTTTCCCTCAAACCATATGGGTGTTAACCTAAGAAAAACAAGCACAGGTCAAGGATCTCAATTTTATCGGCTGCAAGTTGGCCTTTTAAATGTGCTTGAACAGGCAAGTTTATGTTTAATGTACCCCAGGTTATTTTCCAGGTTCTAAAGGGCAGTTATGAGGCTCAAAAGGATCAATAGGCAGAACACACACACACACACACACACACACACACACACTAACCAATCTGCTGAATTGTTTCTAGATGGTTCATTCAAAGCTAAGCAAATTACTGACCATCATTACTACTTTGCCTCCATGCCCTCTGCCAACTTTATGCATCAGTGTTCAAAAACAATCTAATTCAAACACATTCTTTTTACAATTTTCACGGCTTCTCCATAAAACTTGAAGACAGAAATTCTGTTTAAGACCTCAATATTGGGACATGGCTTAAAGGAAATATTCAGTCATCCCTATTTTTTTCAACTCTCACCATAAAAAAAAGAAAATATCAAAACAAAACTAAATACAAATGAATGAGAACATTTAATCAATGAATATTTTATTTGGGAGGACTGATATACCCCGTTGGTGAGCCATTGGTCCTCAAACTTTTTAAACAGGGGGCCGGACTATAGTAAAAACAAAAACTATGAACAAATTCCTATGCACACTGCATATATCTTATTTTGAAGTGAAGAAATAAAATGGAAACAAATACAATATATGGCACGCAGGCCATAGTCTGTCACACTATTAAATATGTGGAAACTATGACTTATCATCTAATTGTAGAATCTTCTCAGAAATAGAGATTATGTGGCCAAGGGGTATGACTAAATGGTAAAGAAACTGTCTTACAGATATAAACTCACAAATTTGATCCCTGGCACTATCTCAAAAGCTAAGTGTATTCTTCCAACACTGCCATTGTGATCCTTGGCACCACACATGTTCAATATCTAGAAAACTCCACAATTGAGTGAGCAAAAAGAGTCATTTCACCAACAAAAGACAACTTCAACCAATCATCCTTATAGCAATAAAGAGGAAGAATATATAGTTATTTTTAAATATTCTATAAATATATATATAAACTATCCTACCTAATCAAATTAGCATGAAATTTTGAATTTTAAAAAAATATATGAAAGAAGCACCCTTCTTTCTTTCTTATATATTTTATTTCTTATATATAGGTATATAATCATAGGTATATATATTATATATACCTATAATTATTTAAGCACCATGGTAACAAAATTGTTCATGATTGAGTTTCAATCATAGAATGTATACCACTACTCTTCACCAGTGAACATTTCCTGCCACCAGTGTCCCCAGGAAAATTTTCTTTTTTATGGGAAATAAAAGAAAAAAGTATAATCAATATTTCTCTACTTGCAAATTCTCTAATCTACAAATTTAGAAAGTGATATTTATATTTATTAGTTCATCTATGTCAAATTTACATCCATATTTGCCTCAAAGCAGATGAGATTTTCTTAGAGTGGGACATCCTATTACTGGTGTTAACTAACTCCATTTAAGATCCAAACTAATTATTAAGGTCAATTAGTGTGAGACAAATGTCAAGTTCAATATTTTATGAGCCATAATTAACAATTTACTCCTATAAAACTATATTTTATTACTTACATTTGAACATCAGATAAATTAAAATTTTTCAACAAAATGTCTGAAAAAAAGAATCTGTGGCACCACAGAGATTAAAATTTCTCATAGGTTCTTCTTACCCACAATATCAAGTTCAGGCCATTTTATATAAACTAGATCTTTTACTTCTCTCAGATCTGAAATCTCATCTCTCCTGACACTCCTGTTTAGTTTAGACTGTTGCTCTCCATTCTGAAATCTTTTGTATCATCACAACATTAATTGGCCTATAATGTAACACACATACCCAAGAGCTCTTTCTGTGTTCCATCACCCAACTATGCTTGGCTAATACAGCTCATATCATCTATTTGGGAAGTGGTTGTTAATTCCAAACTTTACCAGAGTACACCGCTGGTTTTAATACATGGTTTCAGGGATCAAACCCAGGTTTATCACAAGCAAGGCAAGCACTCTACCTGCTACACTATTGCTCTGGCTCCAGAAAACAATCGTTTTTGTACTGGTGTATTTACCAATGTGCTCTACAATTACCATCTAATTTTTTAAGTGCTCCTATATAATAACATTTCCTTTGTGGTGAGGATTAGACTTTATTTAAACCTTGAGGATCATTCTCTACACAGGATATTGGCTCACATGTCAACCTGAGATGTGTGGTTTCCCTTATTCCTTTCTGAAGAAGCCTGTGTTCTCTCTTGAAAATACATATTTCTTTATCTTCCTTCATATTCCTCTAAGTAAATTTCTTTACGCAAAACTATTTTCTAAAAAAACAACATGAGCCGGTGCTGTGGTGCAGGGTGTAAGAAGTCTGCCTTGCGCGCACTAGCCTAGGACGAACCGCCGTTGGATCCCCTGGCTATGGTCCCCCAAGCCAGGAGCGATTTCTGAGCGCATAGCCAGGAGTTACCCCTGAGTGTCACCAGGTGTGGCCAAAAAAAAATTTTGCTAGCTTGGATCATAATATTGGGTCTGTCTATATTAGGTTTGGTGAAACACATGAACAATATAAAGCAGGACAATTCAAATAAATCAATATTAAAATAAATAATTTATCAAAGTTTACTCCCCTTCAGAAATTTTAATACAATAATAATTTAATATCTAAATATAAATTTTTGCCAATACCTCAAAACATTTAAAAGAGGCAACTGCTGCATCTGTAATATATTTTTGAACTTTTAATTCTGTTTAAAATGGAAACAAGACTTTGCTATTTCCCACTTCCAATCCAAAAGGTTGTCATATTCACTTTAACATTAATTTTTGTTTTATAAGATCTTTATTTAAGCACCATGATTAAAACATGTTTTTAGTTCAGTTTCAGTTATAAAAAAAGAACACCCTCCTTCACCAGTGCAAACTTCCCACCTCCAATGACCCCCATCTCCCTCATCCCCAACCCATGCCTGTATTCAAGACAGGCATTTTATGTCTCTCACTTACTACCATTGTCCTGATAGTTGTTAGTGTATTTAACATTAATTGTAAGATTTAGTTTGAATTCATAAATAATTAAGTATGGACATAATATATTATGATCAAATCACACTGTGCTAAATACTGTGTGCATCATATTTAATATGATATCTAGTTATCTACTCAATTAGGCAACTATTAATAATATTTCTAATTTTTCTACTAAAAAAAATTGAGGTATAGAAAGAGCAGATAACATTTCTAAAATCACATTGTGGACAAAGAGAAGAGTCAGCATTCAAACACAGATATTCTGTTCACTTCGTATTATGCAATTTCTTTCCCCATGTAACTTTTACCTACTATAAAATACACAGTTTAGATTCTCACAAAGCTCATTTTAAAATTTTGGGTTATCTACACTACTCTTTGAGCATAAGCAAATTCCTTAAGTACCAACTGGGGATATAGAAATATGTTAAAAGTTTTGAAGAACAAGGGGGAAAATGCCAAAAAGACTATCTGCCTTCAAGTAAAATGAAACCTTGTTGATAAAACCATCACAAATATACAGTGAAAAACCTCACTATACCTCATCAATAAACGAATAAATTGTATATGACTGACATGGAGAAATTCCAAAAAGGAAGCATGACTAAACTAGAATAATTATTGAAGTTATAAACAAATTGATCAAACAATATTTTTAATGTGTGGTCAGATATTTAATGACTTTCTGTGAAAGGAGTCAGGACTATTGAACTGAGGTTACCATTGGAATTGAGAAAGAAGAAGAAAAACAAACTGTGTTAATGGCTGTATTGGGTTTCCTGTTGTCTAAACATCCTGTGTTGAAAGCCTAACCCCCGGTATCTCAAAATTTGATTTCATTTATAGAGGTAGTCAAGTGAAAAGGAGGTCATCCAAGTGAGTCCTACTGGATAATGCTAATGCCTTTCTAAGAAGAAATTGGACACACCTATCCCCAGAGGAGAGATGATGAGATTACACAAAGCATGGTCATGTCCCAAACCAGAAGAAAGTCCTAGAGCAGAATATTTCTATGCTACCCTCAGAGGAACCAACCTTGACTAACCCTAGATTTTAAACTTCTAACCTCTATATCTGAGAGATTATCCATTACTATTGCTTAAAACCACCAATTTTGTTACTTTTGTGTGAAGAATTTCAGAAAATAAATAGAGACTCTAATCAAGTACAATTTTTGCTTAAAAAAAGTATGTAAAGGTAATGTAAATGATGCCTATATGCTAATTAAGGATCCCCTTGCTGAGTTCCAACTATACAATAATGTCTAATACACTATCTTGTAAATTGGAAAATCTCTTCATGAAATTAAAAGGGATAATGTAACTCTTACTATTGCCATGATTGCAAAATAATCGCATTGAGAAAACATACATTAAAAAATTACTCCATTTGGACTCAGTATGGGGTGAATGATTGAGTATGAAGTGCTGCCCATCAGACACAGAGCCTCAATGATGCAAATCATGCACTTGAAACCTGGGAGCTATATCCCTGGCCTCAGAAGCATTTTCTTTGTGCAAAACAAACGTTTAATTCTAATAATGCTGTTATTCCCATCATATTTAATA